>NW_025535925.1:0-75567 GCF_020615455.1 Coregonus clupeaformis | reverse complement strand
CTAGATGGCAATTGTCGTATCTATTTTCTATGCAAACTTTTTCTAAATGTCCAGAAAAAAATCACTGGACAAGTTATTGGAAACATAGCTACTGTTTCTCTAGATTGGAAAGTACAGTACAGCAGAGTACAGGAAAGAGAAGTTTAGTTCAGTACAGTACAACAGCACAGAGTATAGGACAGTATAACGTACTGTATTGGATTCTACTTTAATGTACTATGTTAAGTATAGTACAGTATAACGTAATGTACTCTGTTAGGGCGGGGCTATATGGACTACAAATCATACAGCTGTATCTTGAGTTTTTTCTAACGTATGGGTGATTCAAGATTTCTCAATTTTGTTTTTCTCTAAGTAAGTGTTGTACAATTAAAGGTTAAATACACTGCATTTCAAACAGTCAGCTATAATCTAATGAATTCAGGGCTTGTGAAGTTATACCTAGGCTAAATATAAGCCATCCACAACCAATAAGACCCACTAATTATTGTATTATTTTATAAAAAATAGTTTAACCTGCTTTTTTTTGTTGGCAATAATCTCTAATCTGGCTTTCAAGTTGGTCTATGAAAATGCAATTTTTTGTTACAAATTGACTAACTTATTGTAGCAGGCATTAGGCTATAGACAATTAACACAGGTCTCATCAACAATCTCTCAAGCTCACGTGCTAGTGATTAGCCAGCTGATCTTTATATTTCAAGTTTAGCCAACTTGGATCTGTTTGCTAACAAGGTTGAACAGTTGAGTTGTTATGAACACACCATTCTGTCTGTCTCCAACTGTTTGAAAAGCATGTTAGCCTGTCCACTTTGTTCAGATGTTGAAATCAAGTGGCCTACCTTATTTCTCAGAATGAGAACGAGTTGCCAATTTCTTACAGTGGATTCGGAGAGTATTCAGACCCCTTCCCTTTTTCCATATATTCAGACACATTCAGTTGTTTCTATCTTTATCTATAATTGTTATTATGGCGTGAACTGGAAATACAATTGGTTTTGATTGAAATAATACAGTGAAGACAACGTTATTCAGGAGAATATTACATAGTGCTGCCTAAAACAAACTGCAACCTTGTACTAAATGGTTTTTGAGTCATTTATGAGAATTTCTGAAATCTACTATAGGTTAAGTGCACTTACATGGTTTAATTCAAAGTGTGCAATTTGTGTCTAATGTGAAATTAATAAATGGTTTGTTGTCAATGCTTAGCTACCTGATCTAATATATTTTTAGAGAATAAAGAAAGTGCCAGAAATGTCAAGTCTAACTTTTGTGTCCGTTTCTCTATATTACTACAGGGCGACTAGAATTAAGTATGAGGCCGGTAACATCAACAGTGAGGACAAACCCAGCCTGCCTCTCTCCTTCCACACTGAGTCTAAACCTACAGTCACTGGGTCCTGATTGTGACAGTGGAGCCCAGTTTGCTAAGCAGGATCCAGAGATGGCATCAGTGAAGCTGGAAGACTGCAGTCAAACACTGGAGCTGAATGTCAACATTAAAGATGAAGAAGAGGAGGAGAAGATTGGGAAATCTGTTTCTCATGGTAAGAGCAGGTTCTATCTAACTATAATCTTTTTTTTTAGTCAAGCAGTGGCAAATATACAGCACCTACTCATTCAAGGGTTTTTCTTAATTTTTACTATTTTCTACATTGTAGAATAATAGTGAAGACATCTAAATTATAAAACAACACATATGTAATCGTGTAGTAACCAAAAAAGTGTTAAACAAATGTAGAGATCATCCGTTCACCTACTCGCGCCTCACAAAGACACTGCGTTGGAACCAAAAATCTCAAATTTGGTAACATCAGACCAAAGGACAGATTTCCCGGTCTAATGTCCATTGCTCATGTTTTTTGACCCAAGCAAGTCTCTTCTTCTTGTTGGTGTCCTTTAGTAGTGGTTTCTTGCAGCAATTCGACCACGAAGTCCTGATTCACGCAGTCTCCTCTGAACAGTTGATGTTGAGATGTGTCTGTTACTTGAACTATGTGAAGCATTTATTTGGGCTGCAATTTCTGAGGCTGGTAACTCTAATGAACTTATCCTCTGCAGCAGAGGTAACTCTGGGTCTTCCTTTCCAGTGGCGGTCCTCATGAGAGCCAGATTCATCATAGCGCTTTATGTTTTTTTGCGACTGCACTTGAAGAATCTTAAAGTAATGATGGACTGTTGTTTCTCTTTGCTTATTTGAGCTGTTCTTGCAATAACATGGACTTGGTCTTTTACCAAATAGGCCTATCTTCTGGATACCACCCCTACCTTGTCACTACACAACTGATTGGCTCAAACGCATTAAGACATTCCACGAATTAACTTTTAACAAGGCACACCTGTTAATTGAAATGCCAAGAGTGTGCAAAGCTGTCATCAAGGCAAAGGTTGCCTACTTTGAAGAATCTCACATAAAATATATTTTGATTTGTTTAACAATTTTTTGGTTACTACATGATTCCATATGTGTTATTTCATATTATTATCCTATGTAGAAAATAGTAAAAATAAAGAAAACCCCTGGAATGAGTAGGTGTCCTAAAACCCTTGATTGGTACTATATGTGAATTTGGGAGAACCTACTATAGGTTAAGTACCGGCACCTCAAATATCTAGTGCTTGAGCTCCTGTTCCTCTTATAGAATGTTAGCTCAACAGTATTGTGGAGCTCCTGCACCTAAATATAAACAGTACCGGCACCTATTTCAGTCCAAGTCAATCACTGAATTAGATGATTTAACAAGAAGAAAGAGAATATATTTTTAGAGAATAAAGAAAGTGCCAGAACTGTCAAGACAATAACTTTTTGTGTCCATTTCTCATTACTACAGGACGACTAGAATTAGATCTGAGGCCGGTAACGGCAATAGTGAGGACAAACCCAGCCTGCCTCTCTCCTTCCACACTGAGTCCAAACCTACAGTCACTGGGTCCTGATTGCGACAGTGGAGCCCAGTTTGCTAAGCAGGATCCAGAGATGGCATCAGTGAAGCTGGAAGACTGCAGTCAAACACTGGAGCTGAATGTCAACATTAAAGATGAAGAAGAGGAGCAGAAGATTGGGAAATCTGTTTCTCAGGGTAAGAGCAGGTTCTATCTAACTAAGTTTGTGTTATTCATTCCAGCTTCCCAATGTGCATGAAAAGTTGCAGTAGAACTGTTTCATGATGAACAATTTCAATGAGAAGGTAGATATTATTTCATGCTACTGACACTTACATGGTTTGACACCGGTATTGCCAGCATTTGTTTTATTCACTGGGCTATCTGGAGTGATCAGAGAGTAGACTAAAGAAGTGAAGTGGAGGAGAAGATTGGGAAATCTGTTTCTCATGGTAAGAGAAGGTTCTATCTAATTACGTTTGTTGGACATGATTTGGAAAGGCACACACCTGTCTATATACAGTGCATTCGGAAAGTATTCAGACCCCTTGACTTTTTAGATATTTTGTTACGTTACAGCCTTATTGTAAAATTGATTAAATAGTTTTTTTCCCTCATCAATCTACTCACGTTACCCCATAATGACAAAGCAAAAACAGGTTTTTATCAATTGTTGCAAAAAACAACTGAACGATCACATTTACAAAATGACTTTCTACTCTGCGAGTGGGAAGTGTCTAAACCAGATGAGCGATCTAGATGAGGATCAAGAGTGCAATTAAAGTCCCCTGCCATTAGGACTTTACCAGGAATGGAGGCTATCAATAGAAATACATTCTCAAAAGAATTTGGGATTATCATCATTAGGACCATACACATTATCCAGATTAATATGCTCATTCAAAAGAGTTCCCTGTATCAAAATGTATCTACCAGCTGTATCAGTTATAATAGTATCCACTTGAAACGGAACAGATTAGTGAATTAAAACCATAACACCATGAGAATGAGAGGAGAAACAGGATGCTATTACTTGCCCTTGTCATCTCCTGCATACTTTAAGTAGCTCATCCTTCAACAGGTGAGTTTCTTGTAGGAACACAATAGATGAAGTTGTTTAAGCCTAGTAATAACCTGTTTTAAGCTTGGATAGTTTACAAACTCCACAGACATTCCACAAAGTAAATTTAAATGTTTCATTTGAAGTCATTTAACTAAAGATGTATACATGGAATAAGCTATAGCATAAAGGCATATCTAAAATCTGTTTAGTAACCACAAGGACCACATGAATATTTTGTAGTGAGGAAAATATGTAAAGATCTGTTGAAACAAACATAAATATTTCCTTACATTAAAACACTGAACCCCATTCCACTGTCTCCCTAACCGAGACAACCAACGCTTCTTCTCCCACCTCCCCCTGATCGTAGAGTGTAGCCTGGTGGACGACTGATCCATTAAAGGGAGCAGTCTAACCTAAGCGACGCTAAACAAAACAAAGTGTCTCCTGCCTTCTCTCGGCCATTACTTTTCACGAACAAAACAAAAGGTCTATCTAGCAAGATGATATGTGAAATATCACGAGGTATTTGTTTGAAAAGTAGCAAAGAATAGCTCCACCTAAAACAGTAACGCTAGTTAGTGAAGCCTGAGACTAACGTTAACGTTACGGTATGGACCGCCCAAAATAGTGGTAGATGATCCACAACACATTGTCTGCTGCTAGTAGCTACCAAGTAACAATATGGCCCATACGTATAGCGTTAACGTAGTATACCATGATATGTTTATAAACCAGAAAAAGTATCAAAGATCAGAAATGAACAGCCTACGTGAGAAAAATATATATCATTGAATATGTGCTACGTTACCCAAAGGCCCTTTGCATATGATGTTAGGCTTGCACCTGAGTGTCAATCATTTTAAATGACTAAAAATGTAAAAAATGTCCAAGGACATGATCGAAAGGCCTCCATCATTCTTAAATGGAGAAGCCGGTGTTCACTCTGACAGAGCTCCAGAGTTCTGTGGCGATAGGAGAACCTTCCAGAAGGACAACCATCTCTGCAGAACTCCACCAATCAGGCCTTTATGGTAGAGTGGCTAGACGGAAGCCACTCCTCATGAAAAGCCAACACTGCCCGCTGGGAGTTTGCCAAAAGACACCTAGAAGGACTCTGACCATGAGGAAACAAGATTCTCTGGTCTGATGAAACCAAAATTGAACTCTTTGGCCTGAATGCCAAGCGTCACGTCTGGAGGAATCCAGGCACCATCCCAACGGTGAAGCATGGTGGTGGCAGCATCATGCTGTGGGGATAATTTTCAGTGGCAGGGACTGGGAGACTAGTCAGGATCGAGGGAAAGATGAACGGAGCAAAGTACAGAGAGAACTGAAAATAGCTGTGCGGCGACACTACCCATCTTACCTGACAAGCTTGAGAGGATCTGCAGAGAAACTCCCCAAATACAGGTATGCCAAGCTTGTAGCGTTATACCCAAGAATACTTGAGGCTGTAATCACTGCCAAAGGAGCTTCAACAAAGTACTGAGTAAAGTCTGAATACATTTTTAATTTTTAATTATTATTATTTTTGCAAAAATGGTGTCATAAAACGTAGCGGTCAATCAGGGAAATGGTTCCAATCATTTTTCCTTTTTATTCATTTTAGAAACACTTAGAATAATGGCTGTGTTTCGTGTAGGCTTACCCTGGCGTGACTTTTGGCAATATTGGCTCCATTTCCTCTCAGATTATAAAACTCTAATTATCATCAAAGTAGACATCATGCAAAACAACAACACTGCAAGCTCCTGCACGTCATCTCTAGCTGACACCTTTGATAACGGGTATTGTGTCAATTTAAAACTAATTAACTGTGGTGGCAGGTGCAGTGATGACAGCTGAGAAGGAGCTGAGTGTAGAGGGAAGCAGTGTGGTGAGGGAGGTTATCGTCTAGTGTATAAAGAGGGATACGTCCTCCAGTAGCTCAGAGATGGAACCTGGTGAGAGTGAGGATGAATTACCTGCGGTGAGGAACTCCGAGTTCGGGCCTCGTTCCAAGGATGATAAGGATGATTCTGGCCCAGTGGGAGTGAGATTTGTAGAGAGAATGGATACATATGTGGTGTCAGGTTAGGTGGAGAAGATGTTGGGGACTGTTGCGTTGGTGAAGGTAACTGAGTGGACTCGTGATGATTTATTGTTTCTCCTCTGCTCAGAGGGAGCGAGCGCTACGGATTACGTGATTAGAGACAGGAATTGTGACTTGAATTGCTCTCCGAACAGGGTGGCATTGAAAGGAGTAGGGTGTAACGATTCGTTTAACAACGATTCGATTTGTATCACGATTCGTGGTTGTCGATACTGATTCAAGGACGATATTGGTTCATTTAGAACGACACGATCCGAAACGATTCAGTGACTTGAAATCGATTCAGTAACCTTTTAGCCAAAAATTCAACCAGTGTGACTGAAATAAATACCTGGATACTGGACAGTGCAGGTGAAGTTTCCTAGATTCCTGTTTCTTGTAAGGACCGCAATGGTGGCTTGATAATTTCGCTCGTCGGCTTCTCCTCTGTCGTCCGCCATGCTATGTTTTGTTGTCTTGGCGCCTTTGCGCTAGCGCTGGGCCGCGATGACGCCACGGATAGGCAGACTGAATCGAGTAATGTTTAAAGCCTTTATCATTAAAAAGTGCTAAGAAAAAACATCCATATAAACAGGGGTGCACATAACTTTTCAGTGAGTTACTCAGGTGAGTACCAGCAGATGGTGTTTGGTACTCACCACATATGTAGCGTGGTCTTAATAAGTGCAGTCTTCCTCACTGTCCTCCTCAGTGTGCCACACTGTCTGCCACCACTGTCCTCTGCTTCAGCTTCCTGCATGGTAGATGATGAAGATGCTGCAGATGCACCTCTCTGTCCTTGGTTGAGCCTCCGATTAGCTGTCTCCATCCACAGGTCAACAGCAGGCTTTGGGTCAAATGTCTCTGTGGTCTGCTTTGACAGGTGAATGTGCATCAGTGCTGAGAGACTGAGCATGTGACAGACGAGATCTGTACTTGGTTTTTATTATGTTGAGATGTGAGAATCCCCTCTCACAAGCTGCACTGCTTAAAGGCAGTGTAAGAGACAGCTTAACCACCTTGTTGATGTTGGAGTAAGCATCTGGGTTACTTGTATTTACTATTTGGACAAGTCATACACAGAAGAGGCTCCCAGGCGTTTTCCTGCCTGCTTTAAGCACATCCATTCTGTCACAGTGGTATCTTTGTCAAGTTGCAAGGTGGCCTCATATTTCTTGAGAATGCTGCAAACTGTTGTGTTTCCAAAACTGTGGAGGTCTTGCATTTCCTGAGGCCATGTTGAAGGATCAAATACTAAGAAATGATCACATGACTTGAGGGAGTCATATCTGATTTCAAACTCTTCAATTAACCCCTGAGTATTGTCTCTGTCAGCATCAGCATTGGAAACAGTGTGTGCCCTATGGCTTTCACCATCAAGCAGAAGTGTGAACTGTCCAATGGCCACCATGAGTTCATCCTTACATTCTCAATGGTCAGCTTTTCCTTCTGAAACCTAATGGATGTGGTGTTCAAATGTTGCAAATGTCAAGCATGTTTGACAGAAAGCACTGAAAACGCTCTGTGCAGATATGCTGCAAGTCACTGTTATCACTCGTAACCAGTTGCATTTTAATGGCTGGCAATAGTCTTGATATTTTTAACAGTGTTTCATGCCTCCATGCAGACCATCTGATATTATGAAACTTACCCAGTTTCACAAAGGAGATCCCATTTTCTTCACATAGCTTATTCAGTGCAGCAGTTTTTTTTGCTCCACCTTTTTGTAAATAAAAACTGCAGCAGCTTGACCACAGAGCGATTAAATGTCTCACAGTAAGGAACGTTGCGATCAGCTGATTTAGCGCAATTCTCCAGTGTGTGTGCGGTGCACAGAATGTGCACAAGGGAGACTCCAACCGCAGCAAGTTGCCGGAGTTTTGGCACAACGCCGTTGTAGATACCTACGTTGACAGCAGCCCGTCTGTACACAGCGACCAACTTTGTTGTCCAGTCATCCAAGCCTGTGTCCTGGAAAAGTCTCACAAGTCCGTCTGTTATGGCCTGTGCGGTTCGGTCAGCACCCAATTCAATCAGTCCAATAAAGTCCGAAGTAAACTCTCCGTTGCTGGACACAGACACACTGTAAACGATTTCCTGCTCAGTTTTTGTGATGTCCTCAGATCCATCAAAAAGCAGCCCCCAAAATTCAGCAGACTGCAACTTGGCTCGTAACTCCCCGCTGATGGTGTGAGCGATGCTCTGCATGATCCGTGTGCCCTCTTCACGTGAATGATATGCACCTCCGGCATTTACTCCTATCCGCTTCAGTAAAGGAACATCCTCAGAATAGGAAGACATGGGACGTGCGTGTTTAGCTTTATGGAAGGCGAGGAGAAAAATATTAAACAGAGCTTGCCGCTGTTCTTCATTCAGCTTGTCTCGCCATCTGGCAAGTGGGCGACTGGACATTTATTCTCGGCTAGCTTGTTTAGCAATGGCTTGCGCTACATTCGTGTGCTCTTTGCTCTTTTTCATGTTTGTCAAATAAAGGATGGTTGAAATTCTTTGAGCCTTTATAAAATGCACCTGTTTTGTCTGCTAGATGTGGATTTGAGTGGCAAATCTTGCACCACATTTCAGTGCGCTCATCGTTAGCTTCAAGCCAATGCACATCTTGGAGCCACTTTTCCGAAAAAAGTATTTTCCTCGGCTCTGGCTCCAGTTGGCGTTTCTTTGTAGGTGGCGAAACTCCAAAGAAGCTGCTTAATGTCTGTTGCTTTTTGGACATCCCTGACAGTAGTTGACAAGCAACATGTCATGTGTAAGGTTAGATGAGAAGATCGGTCAAGTCGCAAAGGCGCATAGTAACACAAGTGGCATTACGCATTCCCTGATTTTTGTCGCGCTTGCGTACTCAGCGCACTCAGTTATGTGCACCCCCTGCATAAAAAGTCTGACGTGCTTAAATCCAATGGGTTATTTCCCTAGTATCGATACAATCGATTTATTACATTTTAAAACGATGTTAGATCGATATATGCTTGTCCAAAAGGCCAACTCACGAGCACAGATCGATGTAGTTGGATCATAGGAATATAAATCGATACATCGATGTAGTAGATGGATCGTTACACCCTAGAAAGGAGTGATAACGGGGTTAGGTTTAAGTGTTGAGGATGAGCAGTTGAAATGGAAGATTCCAGGTGTCTGTGACACCCTCCGTTTGGTGAGACGTAGATCCGGTGTAGAGCGTGGGGAAACAGAGAATACATTATCTGTCATGCTGGATTTTGATGCATAGTCTCTGCCAGATAAGATCAAGGTAGGAAGTGTCAGTTATCCCGTGAGCGATTTTGTTCCGTAAATACTACAGTGTTTTAGGGGTGAAGTTTATGGGCCTGTTGCTGCAGTGTGTAGGCGTGAGATGCCTAGATGTGACAAGTGTGCAGGAGGGCATGAGATGAGAAATGCGTGGTATCGGTGGAGAAAGTTCTGTGTGTTAGTTGTGGGGGGTGCTAACGGGCTGGAGATCTGAGGTTGTCAGGTGAGAGAAAAGCAGATTGTGGTCCTCTATAGCTCAACTGTAGCTCAATTGGTAGAGCATGGCACTTGTAACGGGTAGTGGGTTCGATCCCCCGGGACCACCCATACGTAAAAATGTATGCGCACATGACTGTAAGTCGCTTTGGATAAAAGCATCTGCTAAATGGCATATTATTATTAAGATTGAGGTTGCCAGGGTTACAGTAGTACAGAAAGTGTTGTAGCAGAAGCAGTGAAGAGAGTGGTAGAGGAAGATGGGTACATGGTGAGGATTCCTGTGAGTAGGCAGAGACCAAGAGAGAGTGATGGGAAAAATATGTGCTTCAGTAAGGTGGGCTTTTTAGCATTTATAGCAATGGTTTTCAATTGTACTGCAGAAATGGATCAAAAAGTCCCAGAAAATAGAGGCTGTGGTGGCAGCGGCAGAGAAGTACTTGGGATTGCTAGGATTTACTGCAGAACAGCTGCAGGGGGTGTTGAGTGGTAGTGGTCTGGCGTAGGACTAGATGGTGTTAAATAGTGGAATGGGGTGGTGGGTTTTTGTCGTGGAAAATCGCCACGAAGGGACTCAAAGTCAAATGAGTCCCTTGTTGGAGAGGTTCCAACAAACGTAAAAGCACCATAGTACACGTCGGTCAGGAGCTCTGCCGGGGCAGTCCCGTTAGTTGTCCTATATACTGCTTACACAGACAAGTTATATTTGCATGATTTTAGCTTTATTAATAATTAATGAATCGTTAACATTTGGTTCCTGCATGTGACCGACCAATACCTCACAAGGCTTCTTCTCTCCAAGCTGAGACCTTGAAACTGAGGTATCCCTTTTGGTTCCCAGAACAATGTTCTGGGCACACTGCCAATTGGTCTGAGGAGGTCAGTCATCTGCACGAACCAAGACCATTTACCCTCACATTTTTTAGAACAGGCTAATACTGCAATTTTGTATTAATCACCGTATCAATGAATTTAATATATATAGGCTCTGAATGGCCTCACACACCAGTACAGTAGGTGGCGGTGTATGCACCTAAAAGTTGAATGCGCTCCGCCAACCAAATTCGAAGAAGAAGGATGGAGAATGTGAAAAAGGAGCAGCGTTTCATCTTTATTATTGATGTTTGATGAAGAGTATCTACCACCCTATGTAAAGCTGGGATATATAATATACCCCATAAGAGAGTTTGTGTAAAACCTGATGCAATGCAAGAAATTAAAAAAGTTTGGCCACATGTCAAGTGTTTGCAGACGGAAGGAATATGTTATTGAAGAGCATGTGAATGTAAAATGTTGTAACTGTGGTGGGGGTCATATTCCTGAATTCCCAGAGTGCCCTGTTAGGGTGAAAGAGGTTGAGGTGTCAAGGATCAGGGCTGTACAGCAAATCTCCTATGTGGAGGCGGTGAAGAGAGTTATAGTAGCAAGAGGCCACAGTTCTGAAGAAGATATGGCGGTGGATGCACTGCAACCAGTTGCAAAGGTTGTACGTTAATCAAGTGATCTGGATACACTTATTTTGAAGGTGGATTTTTTAGTATTTATAGCCACAGTTATTAATTTTACTGCACAATAAGTCCAAGAAGCTGGACATCATTATATCTGTAGCTGAGAAGTTTTTGGGCCTCCAAGACTTCACGGCAGAAGCCCTGCAAGGTCTACTGTAGCCAGAAAATGTTCCGCCCTCACAGGATCCTTCTGAGCCTGTGTAGGGACCTGATTAGAACAGAAAAGCAGGCTGATTTAGTTCAATTTTAATATAGTTATTGATAGTTTGTATGATTTTATAGAAATACTGTATACACTGAACAAACATATAAATGCAACATGTAAAGTGTTGGTCCCATGTTTCATGAGGTGAAATAAAAGATCCCAGAAATATTCCAGACACAAACTTATTTCTAAAATGTTGTGCACACATTTGTTTACATCCCTGTTAGTGAGCATTTCTCATTTGCCAGGATAATCCATCCACCTGACAGGTGTAGTATATCAAGAAGCTGATTAAATAGCATGATCATCATTACACAGGTGCACCTTGTGCTGGGGACAAGAGTAGCTGAATAGGTTCTTAGCAGCATCTAATGGGGATCCCTAACAAATACAAAAATGCCACTCTAAAATGTGCAGTTTTTTCACACAACACAATGCCACAGATGTCTCAAGTTTTGAGGGAGCATGCAATTGGCATGCTGACTGCAGGAATGTCCACCAGAGCTGTTGCCAGAGAACGTTAGGTTAATTTCTCTACCATTAGCTGCCTCCAATGTTGTTTTAGAGAATTTTGCCCAACCAGCCTCACAACTGCTGACCACCGTGTAATGGCGTTGTGTGGGCGTGCGGTTTGCGGTTTGCTGATGTCAGTGTTGTGAACAGAGTACCCCATGGTGGTATCGGGGTTATAGTACAGTGGGGGGGAAAAGTATTTGGTCAATAACAAAAGTTTCTCAATTATACCCTTTGTTGGCAATGACACAGGTCAAACATTTTCTGTAATTCTTCCCAAGGTTTTCACACACTGTTGCTGGTATTTTGGCCCATTCCTCCATGCAGATCTCCTCTAGAGCAGTGATGTTTTGGGGCTGTCGCTGGGCAACACGGACTTTCAACTCCCTCCAAAGATTTTCTATGGGGTTGAGATCTGGAGACTGGCTAGGCCACTCCAGGACCTTGATATGCTTCTTACGAAGCTACTCCTTCGTTGCCCGGGCAGTGTGTTTGGGATCATTGTCATGCTGAAAGACCCAGCCACGTTTCATCTTCAATGCCTTTGCTGATGGAAGGAGGTTTTCACTCAAAATCTCACGATACATGGCCCCATTCATTCTTTCCTTTACACGGATCAGTCGTCCTGGTCCCTTTGCAGAAAAACAGCCCCAAAGCATTATGTTTCCACCCCCATGCTTCACAGTAGGTATGGTGTTCTTTGGATGCAACTCAGCATTCTTTGTCCTCCAAACACGACGAGTTTAGTTTTTACCAAAAAGTTATATTTTGGTTTCATCTGACCATATGACATTCTCCCAATCCTCTTCTGGATCATCCAAATGCACTCTAGCAAACTTCAGATGGGCCTGAACATGTACTGGCTTAAGCAGGGGGACACGTCTTGCACTGCAGGATTTGAGTCCGTGGCGGCGTAGTGTGTTACTGATGGTAGGCTTTGTTACTTTGGTCCCAGCTCTCTGCAGGTCATTCACTAGGTCCCCCTGTGTGGTTCTGGGATTTTTGCTCACCGTTCTTGGATCATTTTGACCCCACGGGGTGAGATCTTGCGTGGAGACCCAGATCGAGGGAGATTATCAGTGGTCTTGTATGTCTTCCATTTCCTAATAATTGCTCCCACAGTTGACTTCTTTAAACCAAGCTGCTTACCTATTGCAGATTCAGTCTTCCCAGCCTGGTGCAGGTCTACAATTTTGTTTCTAGCGTCCTTTGACAGGTCGTTGGTCTTGGCCATAGTGGAGTTTGGAGTGTGACTGTTTGAGGTTGTGGACAGGTGTGTTTTATACTAATAACAAGTTCAAACAGGTGCCATTAATACAGGTAACGAGTAGAGGACAGAGGAGCCTCTTAAAGAAGTTGTTACAGGTCTGTGAGAGCCAGAAATCTTGCTTTTTTGTAGGTGACCAAATACTTATTTTCCACCATAATTTGCAAATAAATTCATAAAAAATCCTAAAATGTGATTTTCTGGAAAAAAATCTAAATTTCTGTCATAGTTGACGTGTACCTATGATGAAAATTACAGGCCTCTCATCTTTTTAAGTGGGAGAACTTGCACAATTGGTGGCTGACTAAATACTTTTTTCCCCCACTGTATGGCATGGCGTAAGCTACAGACAACTAATACAATTGCATTTTATCGATGGCAGTTTGAATGCACAGAGATGCCATGACAAGATCCTGAGGCCCATTAAATACTTATTTCCCTCATTAAAATGCAAATCAATTTATAACATTTTTGACATGTGTTTTTCTGTCTCTCACTGTTCAAATAAACCTACCATTAAAATTATAGACTGATCATGTCTTTGTCAGTGGGCAAACGTACAAAATCAGCAGGGAATCAAATACTTTTTTCCCTCATTGTACATGGTTTGACACCAGTATTGCCAGCATTTGTTTTATTCACTGGGCTATCTAGAGTGATCAGATAGTAGACTAAAGAAGTGAAGTAGACAAACTGCCAATGTTTTAAAGTTCTATTAAATGAGTCTGTGTAGTTACTAACCCTTGTGATAGTGAGTGGAGGATGACACTAACCCTTGTGATAGTGAGTGGAGGATGATATGGCTTCCACATCTGCAAGGCTTGCTCTTTGGGGTTTTTGACTGGGTTTCTATAAAGCACTTTGTGACAACTTCTGATGTAAGAAGGGCTTCATAAAATACATTTGATTGACATGTATATCACACCAACTGACTGGTTCTTCTGATGTTGTTCACACAGGAGACCATTTTGAGACATTCTCTACATCCAGCGAGCAACAGCAGGAAGATCACAGAGCTAAGAGGTCTCACCACTGCCCACATTGTGAGGAGAGTTTCTCAATTCTATCAAAGTTAAAAATACACCTACAAGTACACACAGGAGAGAATCTGTATTCCTGTACTGACTGTGGGAAGAATTTCACAACATCAAAGTCTCTGACAGTTCATCAGAGAGTGCACACAGGAGAGAAGCCTTACTCCTGCTCTGACTGTGGAAAGAATTTCTCTCGACAGGACGTCTTAAAATTGCACCAAAGGATACACACAGGAGAGAAGCCTTACTCCTGCTCTGACTGTGGGTTAAGTTTCTCTCATCTTGGCAGCTTAAAACAACATGAACGTATACACACAGGAGAGAAGCCTTACTCCTGCTCTGACTGTGGGTTAAGTTTCTCTCAAATTGGCACCTTAAAAAAACATGAACGTATACACACAGGAGAGAAGCCTTACTCCTGCTCTGACTGTGGGTTAAGTTTCTCTCATCTTGGCAGTTTAAAAAAACATGAACATATACACACAGGAGAGAAGCCTTACTCCTGCTCTGACTGTGGGGCAAGTTTCTCTCAACTGGTCAGTTTAAAACAACATGAACGTATACACACAGGAGAGAAGCCTTACTCCTGCTCTGTCTGTGGGTTAAGTTTCTCTCGTCTTGGCAACTTAAAAAAACGTGAACTTATACACACAGGAGAGAAGCCTTACTCCTGCTCTGACTGTAAGATTCGATTCTACATATCTGGCAATTTAAAAAGACACCAACGTATACATAAGAAGTGGTAGTGGATTGGATACACTCTATTGTAATCCTATTGTTTCCCACTGTGAGAGAACTGTTTAGAGGAACGGGAAAGTTGTAGAATTTTAGCATATCTTTACTGATCAGTGTGCACCTTGTCAGTTTTGCAGTGCTTAGATAGCTCCTACTGTAAAGATAATGAGAGGTCTAGGATATTGAGGAAACCACAAGTACATGCATCCATGCCGTGTGTCAGCATTGCAGGATGGTGGTGATGGTGTGGGGTGTGTTTTCATGGCATACATTGGGCCCCTGAATAAAAGTGGAGAAACGTTTGAATGCCACAGGATATCTAAAAATCATTGTCAATCAGGTGCATCCCTTCATGGCAGAAGTTATCCATCTGCAAATATATTTTTCCAGCAGGATTATGCCCCATGCCACAAGGCTTGTCCAGGAATGGTTCCACGAACATGACGGTGAATTCGGGTTACTGCAGTGGCCTGCCGAGGCACCAGATCTCAATCCAATTGTGCATCTGTTGTAGGAGATGGAACAAGCTATTCTGAGTAGAAATCCACTGCCAGACAACTTGACACAACAGTGGGAAGCATTGCAGTCAACATGGGCCAGCATCCCAGTGGAAAGCTTTCGACACCTTGTAGAGTCCATGCCCTGTCAAATTGAGGCTGTTCTGATGACAAAGACTATCAGCTGTTCAAAATGACAGGTCCAGAGAGGGGATGCGAGGAGGGGGTGTGGCTATGTATGTGAATCACAGTATGCAGGCAAAGAGAAGAATAACTGACCTAGAGAAAGAAGAGTTTGAGTGTCTTCAGTTCCGTCCTAAACAACACCCCAGCTCAGTTTCATCTCTGGTAGTGGAGTGCTCTAACATCCACCATGGGCACATGACAAAACACTGCAGCAGAACACTGTGGATTATCTCATAATCACTGTCCATGTGATCAGGATGTCCTCTCCCCAAATGGGTCTCATCCTGTGTGGAGACTTTAATCACCTGCCCATCAAGATGCTGACAAACTCCCATCCAGACATGAAACAAGTGGCCAAAGACAAGACCACAGAGGGGACTCCATCCTAGATCTGATCAACACAACCCACTGTCCTTGCCCCTCTCGGATCCAGTGATCACAAATGTCTGCTGTTCTCTCCAAACACAACATCAGGAGGGAGAAGAAAGGTGCAGCGGAAAAAATGACATCTGGTAACTCAGAACAGAAAGGAGACCGAATTGAATTGAGTTTCTCTATATTACTACTGGACGACTCAGATTAAGTCTGAGGCCGGTAACATCAACAGTGAGGACAAACCCAGCCTGCCTCTCTCCTTCCACACTGAGTCCAAACCTACAGTCATGCGTCCTGATTGTGACAGTGGAGCCCAGTTTGCACTGCAGGATCCAGAGATGGCATCAGTGAAGCTGGAAGACTGCAGTCAAACACTGGAGCTGAATGTCAACATTAAAGATGAAGAAGAGGAGGAGAAGATTGGGAAATCTGTTAATCATGGTAAGAGCAGGCTCTATCTATTCTGTAATTCTGACATCACACGTCCCTGAACAACTGGGCTATAACTGGGTTATTTCATGCTACTGAGACTTGCTTGGTTTGACACCAGTATTGTCAGCATGATGCTTGAAGACAGCTTTGCACACTCTTGGCATTCTCTCAACCAGCTTCACCTGGAATGCTTTTCCAACAGTCTTGAAGAAGTTCCCACGTATGCTGTGCACTTGTTGACTGCTTTTCCTTCACTCTGCGGTCCAACTCATCCCAAACCATCTCAATTGGGTTGAGGTCGGGTTGATTGTGGAGGCCAGGTCAATCACAGTGTAAGGTGCGACATTTTGCGGGTGTGGAGAGCTCGTTAGAGGATAGAGAAAGCTTGCATTGAAGAGCTGGGCATCGTGTTATGACCTGCATTATCTGAATTAGGCCCACATAATTATACCTACGGAGGAGCGGCTTCTATGGAGGAACTTTGAATGTCTTTGAACTTCAGAGTTTGTTTAACGTTGGACCAGAGCAGATGTTAGCTAGCTAACAACCTTGTTTGTGCAGTACAGCACTAGAATTAAAAACAGGTCTTACCTTTTTGTCGTTAATAAATCCAATGTGAAACGTGGTGACTATAGTATCCTTAACTAGCATTGAAAAAGTTCATCCATTCTTCTCAAATTAAACATATCTCCCTAATTTCTGAATCATGCTTGTAACGTTGTCAGTAGGATACAGTAACCTATGCTTCAGAGGGGAGGAGCAGGTAGTTTCCACACGCACACCCACTGGCAAAGATTTCCATTCCAGCTGGCAGGCAGAAACTGGAATACGTTTCTAGAGTGAGCTTTGTTGCGATTTTTGTGGGACTGGGAAAAAATCCCCGGAAAGTAAAATAACGTTATTATCTGGATTCCATGCTTTTAAAATGACTGCTATTCCTGAAAAGTATAGAACACTTTAGTTTCCGGTTCTTTTTACTTTCTTTTCGGTAGAACAGGTTCCAACCCTAGATTACAACACATGTAGAAAACTGCTGGACATTACATTCAGGCAGCTTCAAAATAGTAGTGCAACCGTCAACTTCTCTCTCTCTGATGCATACACACTGTCTGCAGTGAAGTCCGTTGAAATCTCAAATAAATGGATTCTTTATTAAATTATCTTGACGAAATTATGTACATTCAATCACGCAGACAAACCCAAAGTCACTAGTAAGCTATGTGACTTGTAAAATAGTTTTTATCACGTTCTTCACTCACTCGGTTACTGATTATGTGGATGAAGGTCATGCTTAGGCTAATAAACTATAAAGGGAAATAAATTGCTACAGTTTACACTTTTTTAGTTATTTAATGAAATGTTGTTTTTAGAAAAGGGGCGTTTTTTAAGTCGCAGGGTAAGTGCCCCCTTGGGGCAGAAATCTTTCTGATTGAGAGGGGGTCAAATACTTATTTCCCTCATTAAAAATGCAAATCAATTTATAACATTTTTGACATGCGTTTTTCTTGATTTTTTTGTTGTTATTCTGTCTCTCACTGTTCAAATAAACCTACCATTAAAATTATAGACTGATCATGTCTTTGTCAGTGGGCAAACGTACAAAACCAGCAGGGGATCAAATACTTTTTTCCCCTCACTGTATACCTTGTTATTAGCTTGTACCTATAATTGTTGATCAGTCAGGTAGCATGTTAACTAACTACCAATATACTGCTTGAGACTATAATTGTTCAGAATGTGTAGGTTTACTAGTTAATAAGAAAATAAATAAAATGTAATTGTTCAATAATGTGTAATTGTTTAATAATTCAATGTGTTGTGTTTAAAAATAAAAATATCTGATCATATCAATGTGTTGCATTTCAAATTACTTTTACAAATAAAAATATGTGATAATAAACAAACAAATCTAAACTAACAAATGTCAAATCATATTTGTAGGCGAGATGGCCAGTCAATTTGAATAACGTTATTGTGTATTCTACGTAATGACGCAATTTTATGTTATAACGAAAAATGTATGCACTCACTAACTGTAAGTCGGTCTGGATAAGAGCGTCTGCTAAATGACTAAAATGTAATGATGTCATCACGTAATGACATCACAACGTCATTTAGCGACTTTTAGCAACACATTGACCTGCCTCTAACAACTTCCCCTGAAAATTAGTTGGCAACCCTGCAGGGGGAGTTGCTATTTCAACTTTCAAATTTCTCTTAGACTTTCCAACATAATAATAGCCACATGGGCACATCAGGAAATATACCACACATTTTGTTTTACAGGAAATTCTACCCAGGACATACATTTAATTTCCAGTATGAGGGTGAAGAAAGAAATCCCCCTTGGTCATCACATTACAGTTCTCACAATGATTTGAGGGGAGGGTGGAAAGGAAATGCTGAGGGGGAACATATTCATCTGCTCTTACTAGGCTGTCCTTTAGGTTTCTAGCATGTTTAAAAGAGAATCAAGAGATATTCTGAAAAGCCCGGCCCACAGAGGGATCCCAGTCCTAAATAGAAGTCAGAGATCAAACTCCTGGTTCTCCCTGTTCCTTCCACACGCCCTCCCATTGTACTGTATGTATGAACACATTTTGAACAATGGCTGCCTAAAATGCTGTGGTGCTTACAAACACAATAGGAAAGGTTGTGGTAGACGTGGGCCATCACAGGTGAGTTCACAGCTCTTTACTCTGAGCATTTATATCAATGACTCACCCTCAGATGGACCATCAATACCAGAGTTCTACAAGACTGTTTACATCATCAACTGGACATTTCAACAGTCTGTCCCTCAATATAGTCCTGGGCATATATTGTTTATCTTACTATTGTTATAACTGCTAACTTTTTAGCATTTGTGGCACAAATCCACTGCAAGTCAATGGTACGTATACAGTCACAGTGAAAGTCTACACACCCCTTTACATTTTGCTAGCTTAAATCTTAGAGATTCAATATAGTTTTTATCCTGCCGACCTACAAAAACTATTCCACATTTTCAGTGTAAGAAAATTGTAGAACAACTTTCCTTCTAAAGATTTCCAGTAGTTTTGATTACATATATTTTCACACCCCATGAAACAGTTCTACAGCATCTGTACATGTGTGTTGTGGCTTGTAACTTGCTAGGTAGCAGTTTAAGACATGGTTTGAATCCAAATCAATCCATCCAATGTGAGTACATGTTGAAGTACAGTAGATGAATAAAGCTACAGTACTGCAGCTGGTGACAAAGCTGCGTATATTGAAAAAGCTTTTTTTTTTGTTGGGGGACGACTTTTTTCCAGGCACTCAGCTTAATATTGCAGATATATTGTAACTTCTTTCAATGTAATTGTCTGCATCACTTCCAATCCCCCATGTTTTTTAATATATATACTCCCCTTTATTACTTTTCAACCCTGCCTTCCTTTCCCTACTTGGAGTAAATTAGTGAACAACAATGCCCAGGCCTCTACTTCCAGCCTATACTTACTATCTACACCTTATGGAACCAGTCAATTTTACAATAATTATATTATATATCTTTTTTTTTTTTGCTCCTGAACTACTTCTACTCTCAACCTCTCCGAATATTTTCATGATGTCCATCCGGTTTGCTTCTACAGTGGGGAAAAAAAGTATTTAGTCAGCCACCAATTGTGCAAGTTCTCCCACTTAAAATGATGAGAGATGCCTGTAATTTTCATCATAGGTACATGTCAACTATGACAGACAAATTGAGGAAAAAAAATCCAGAAAATCACATTGTAGGATTTTTAATGAATTTATTTGCAAATTATGGTGGAAAATAAGTATTTGGTCACCTACAAACAAGCAAGATTTCTGGCTCTCACAGACCTGTAACTTCTTCTTTAAGAGGCTCCTCTGTCCTCCACTCGTTACTTGTATTAATGGCACCTGTTTGAACTTGTTATCAGTATAAAAGACACCTGTCCACAACCTCAAACAGTCACACTCCAAACTCCACTATGGCCAAGACCAAAGAGCTGTCAAAGGACACCAGAAACAAAATTGTAGACCTGCACCAGGCTGGGAAGACTGAATCTGCAATAGGTAAGCAGCTTGGTTTGAAGAAATCAACTGTGGGAGCAATTATTAGGAAATGGAAGACATACAAGACCACTGATAATCTCCCTCGATCTGGGGCTCCACGCAAGATCTCACCCCGTGGGGTCAAAATGATCACAAGAACGGTGAGCAAAAATCCCAGAACCACACGGGGGACCTAGTGAATGACCTGCAGAGAGCTGGGACCAAAGTAACAAAGCCTACCATCAGTAACACACTACGCCGCCAGGGACTCAAATCCTGCAGTGCCAGACGTGTCCCCTGCTTAAGCCAGTACATGTCCAGGCCCGTCTGAAGTTTGCTAGAGTGCATTTGGATGATCCAGAAGAGGATTGGGAGAATGTCATATGGTCAGATGAAACTTTTTGGTAAAAACTCAACTCGTCGTGTTTGGAGGACAAAGAATGCTGAGTTGCATCCAAAGAACACCATACCTACTGTGAAGCATGGGGGTGGAAACATCATGCTTTGGGGCTGTTTTTTCTGCAAAGGGACCAGGACGACTGATCCGTAAAGGAAAGAATGAATGGGGCCATGTATCGTGAGATTTTGAGTGAAAATCTCCTTCCATCAGCAAGGGCATTGAAGATGAAACGTGGCTGGGTCTTTCAGCATGACAATGATCCCAAACACACCACCCGGGCAACGAAGGAGTGGCTTCGTAAGAAGCATTTCAAGGTCCTGGAGTGGCCTAGCCAGTCTCCAGATCTCAACCCCATAGAAAATCTTTGGCGGGAGTTTAAAGTCCGTGTTGCCCAGCGACAGCCCCAAAACATCACTGCTCTAGAGGAGATCTGCATGGAGGAATGGGCCAAAATACCAGCAACAGTGTGTGAAAACCTTGTGAAGACTTACAGAAAACGTTTGACCTGTGTCATTGCCAACAAAGGGTATATAACAAAGTATTGAGAAACTTTTGTTATTGACTAAATACTTATTTTCCACCATAATTTGCAAATAAATTCATAAAAAATACTACAATGTGATTTTCTGGATTTTTTTTCCTCATTTTGTCTGTCATAGTTGACGTGTACCTATGATGAAAATTACAGGCCTCTCTCATCTTTTTAAGTGGGAGAACTTGCACAATTGGTGGCTGACTAAATACTTTTTTCCCCCACTGTATATGCCATGTCTTTCTAACTGTGCTCTTTCCCAAAAGCTCCCAACATACAACCCATATACTTATTATGGACACAGTATTCTTACATTATTAGCTATCTTTGTTATTATTTGTTGTTATTTGTTATTAGTCCCATCCTTCAACTCTATTAAATACCTCCCATCTATCTCTTAACACCATCCATATAGGATTTCTATTTGCCATATATATTTCAACCGTACTGTGATGTTTTACAAAAAGTTCTGAACCTTTCTATTCTCATTGCTTCTACAGATTGTGAATTAAAAATAAACATTTTTGCTAAAAGTATTATTATATTATTGATCGATTGACTATGACTTTTCAGATCACCCAGTAATGCTATCTGCAAGGTTAGCTCCAGGTAAATATTGCAATCCTTTAGCCATTCCTGGACCTGTGTCCAAAAAACAAGCTACAAATGGACAGAACCAAACAAATTATCTAATGATTCTGTCTCTTGAAAAAGCTTGTTAGTGCATAGGTCAAATGTATCTTTGTGATGCTCATTTCAGGTATTTCTTCCAGCTTCAGACAAACACTAAATATTTAACTTAAAACATAGTTTTGTTGTATTTAATGATAGAGAAGAGAAGAGTTTGACCAACACAGATTCGTGTCCAATCTTTGAGGACGTGTCTACATTGTTAGAGTGGTCACATGCCAATCTGTTCCATATAATAGACAGTCTTTGGAACAGTGGAAAGCTGCATGGCCCCTTGGTTGTTGCTAAGCAGGCATTCTTCTTCTATGGTGTTTATGGGTGGTGTTCAGACCAACATTAAAGGTGCATCACTGCCACCTTCTGGGCTGGAGTGTGATAGACATGTGGTTCTGTCCTGGTGAGATCACAGGGTCAGAGAACTCCTGACTGTGGTCATACCAAAACACTCCAGGCCCTAAGCCTATAAGAGCCATTCATACTGTCAGATCTAATATGGAAGAACTGAATACAACCACAAGAACCATTCATACTGTCAGAACTAATATGGAAGAACTGAATACAAAAGAGAAGGAGAGGTTGACCAGCACAAATTCATGCACTAATGTTATTTTTCATTGGCAGATCAATGCAGTTTTCCAAACATAATCATCATCAGTTGTTTTGTAAGATTTTAACTAACTGAACAAAAATATAAACACAACATTCAACAATTTTACTGGGGTACAGTTCATATAAGGAAATCAGTCAATTGAAATACATTCATTAGGCCCTAATCTATGGATTTCACATGACAGGGGCCCACCCATCAGCCAATAAGAATGACTTTCCACCACTAAAGGGCTTTTTTACAGATAGAAATACTCCTCAGTTTCATCAGCTGTCCGGGTGGCTGGTCTCAGATGATCCTGCAGGTGAAGAAGCCAGATGTGGAGGTCCTGGGCTTGCAAATTACACGTGGTCTGCGGCTGTGAAGCCAGTTGGCTGTTCTGCCAAATTCTCGGTAGAGAAATGTACAATCAGTTCTCTGGCAACAGCTCTTGTGAACATTCCTGCAGTCAGCATGCCAATTGTGCACTCCCTCAAAATGTAGACATCTGTGGCATTGTGTTGTGTGACAAAACTGCACATTTCAGAGTGGCCTTTTATTGTACCCAGCACAAGGTGCACCTGTGTAATGATCATGCTATTTAATCAGCTTCTTGATATGCCACAACTCGCAGGTGGATTGATTATCTTGGCAAAGGAGAAATGCTCACTAACAGAAATGGAAACAAATTTGTGCACCAAATTTGAGAGGAATAAGCTTTTTGTGCGTATGGAAAATATCTGGGATCTTTTATTTCAGCTCATGAAACATGGGACCAACACTTTACATGTCAAGTTTATATATTTTTTCAGTATAGTTTTAGAAGACAATTAACTAAATACGTAGTCATTTCATTTTAATTGTCACATGCTTGGTAAACAACAGGTGTAGACTAACAGTGAAATGTTGACCAACAATGGAGAACACAATTAAACAACTATAATAATAGGAAAAAGATTGTAGTACGAGGAATTAATACACGATGAGCAATGGTAGCTTGGCTATATACATGGGGTGCCAATACCTAGTCAATGGTAGCTTGGCTATATACATGGGGTGCCAATACCTAGTCAATGATAGCTTGCTATATACATGGGGTGCCAATACCTAGTCAATGGTAGCTTGGCTATATACATGGGGTGCCAATACCTAGTCAATGATAGCTTGGCTATATACAGTGCAATCTGAAAGTATTCAGACCCCTTTGACTTTTCCACATTTTATTACGTTACAGCCATATTCTAAAGTTGGTTAAATCACTTTTTCCCCCTTCATCAATCTACACACAATACCCCCATAATGTCAAAGCAAAAGACAGGTTTTTTAGACATTTTTCCTAATTTATTAATAAAAAATGGAAATATCTAAGTATTCAGACCCTTTACTCAGTACTTTCTTGAAACACCTTTGGCATTGATTACAGCATCGAGTCTTCTTGGGTATGACACTACAAGCTTGGCACACCTGTATTTGGGGAGTTTCTTCCATTCTTCTCTGCAGATCCTCTCAAACTCTATCAGGTTGGATGGGGAGCGTTGCTGCACAGCTATTTTCTGGTCTCTCCAAAGATGTTCAATCGGGTTCAAGTCTGGGCTCTGGCTGGGCCAGGTGAACTTTCGCCCCAGTCTGAAGTCCTGAGCACTCTGGAGCAGGTTTTCATCAAGGATCTCTCTGTACTTTGCTCCGTTCATTATTCCCTCGATCCTAACTAGTCTCCCAGTCCCTGCCTCTGAAAAACATCCGCACAGCATGATACTGCCACGACCATGCTTCACCGTAGGCATGGTGCCAGGTCTCCTTCAGAAGTGACGCTTGGTATTCAGGCCAAAGAGTTCAATCTTGGTAACAACAGACCAGAGAATCTTGTTTCTCATGGTCAGAGTCCTTTAGGTGCCTCTTGGCAAACTCCAAGCGGGCTGAACTCTGGAGCTCTGTCAAAGTGATCATCGGGTTCTTGGTCACCTCCCTGACCAAGGCCCTTCTCCCCGATTGCGCAGTTGGCCGGGCGGACAGCTCTAGGAAGAATCTAGGTGATTCCAAACTTCTTCCATTTAAGAATGGAGGAGGCCACGGTGTTCTTGGGGACCTTCAATGCTGCAGACATTTTTTGGTACCCTTCCCCAGATCTGTGCCTCATCACAATCCTGTCTCGGAGCTCTACGGACAATTCCTTCAACCTCATGGCTTGGTTTTTGCTCTGACATGCAATGTCAACTGTGGGATGTTATATAGACAGATGTGTGCCTTTTCAAACCATGTCCAATCAATTGAATTTAACTCAGGTGGACTCCAATCAAGTTGTAGAAACATCTCAAGGAAGATCAATGGAAACAGGATGCACCTGAGCAAAATTTCGAGATTCATAGCAAAGGGTCTGGAATACTAATGTAAATAAGGTTTTGCAAAAATGTCTAAACCTGTTTCCACTTTGTCATTATGGGGTATTATGTGTAGATTGATGAGGGATTGTTGTTGCTTTTGTTGTTTGTAAAAAACAAACATTTTTACAATAAGGCTGTAACTTATTTTTTTGTTGAAAAAGTCAAGGGGTCTGAATACTTTCAGAATGCACTGTATAGACACTAACTATTTCACTTTAAACACTTTGTTATATTTATGCACAAGAGAAGAAGAGGTTGCCCAGCACAAATTCATGTACAAACATTATTTTTCATTACATATTTGTAATTTAGCAGATGCTCTTATTCAGAGCGATTTATAGGACCAATTGGGGTTAATTGCCTTGCTCAAGGCCACAATGACAGATTTTTGACCTAGTTGGCTCGGGATTCAAACCAGCGACCTTTCAGTTACTGGCCCAACACTCTTAACCGCTAGGCTACCTGTTAAATACATAACACAATACGTGACATAAGTAGAATACAGAACACTTGAAACATTACAGGCCATTTTTCATGATGGAAATTGAAATATGAAAATGTGATTTAAAAAAAGCAGTGGGTAGAGTGGTGTTTCGCAGGCGGTTGTGTCAGAAGTAAGGCTTCTCTCCTGTGTGTATACGTTCATGTTGTTTTAAGCTGCCCAGTTGAGAGAAACTTGCCCCACAGTCAGAGCAGGAGTAAGGGTTCTCTCCCTGTATGTATACGTTCATGTGTTTTTAAGTGTCCCAGTTGGTGGAAACTTGCCCCACAGTCAGAGCAGGAGTAAGGCTTCTCTCCTGTATGTATACGTTCATGTTGTTTTAAGCTGCCCAGTTGAGAGAAACTCTTTCCACAGTCAGAGCAGGAGTAAGGCTTCTCTCCTGTGTGTATACGTTCATGTTGTTTTAAGTGGCCCATTCGAGAGAAACTCTTTCCACAGTCAGAGCAGAAGTAAGGCTTCTCTCCTGTGTGTATACGTTCATGTTGTTTTAAGCTGCCCAGTTGAGAGAAACTTGCCCCACAGTCAGAGCAGGAGTAAGGGTTCTCTCCTGTATGTATACGTTCATGTGTTTTTAAGTGTCCCAGTTGGTGGAAACTTGCCCCACAGTCAGAGCAGGAGTAAGGCTTCTCTCCTGTATGTATACGTTCATGTTGTTTTAAGCTGCCCAGTTGAGAGAAACTTGCCCCACAGTCAGAGCAGGAGTAAGGCTTCTCTCCTGTATGTATACGTTCATGAATTTTTAAGTTGCCAGGTCGAGAGAAACTCTTCCCACAGTCAGAGCAGTTGTAAGGCTTCTCTCCTATGTGCACTGTCTGATGAACTGTCAGAGCCTTTGATGTTGTGAAATTCTTCCCACAGTCAGTATAGGAATTCAGATTCTCTCCTGTGTGTATTTGTAGGTGTACTTTTAACTTTGATAGAATTGAGAAACTCGCATCACAATGTGGGCAGTGGTGAGACCTCTTAGCTCTGTGATCTTCCTGCTGTTGCTCTCTGGATGTAGAGAATGTCTCAACATGGTCTCCTGTGTGAACAACATCAGAAGAACCAGTCAGTTGGTGTGATATACATGTCAATCAAATGTATTTTATGAAGCCCTTTTTACATCAGAAGTTGTCACAAAGTGCTTTATAGAAACCCAGCCAAAAACCCCAAAGAGCAAGCAATGCAGATGAAGAAGCCATATCATTCTCCACTCACTATCACAAGGGTTAGTAACTACACAGACTCATTTAATAGAACTTTAAAACATTGGCAGTTTGTCTACTTCACTTCTTTAGTCTACTCTCTGATCACTCTAGACAGCCCAGTGAATAAAACAAATGCTGGCAATACTGGTGTCAAACCATGTACAGTGAGGGAAAAAAGTATTTGATCCCCTGCTGATTTTGTACGTTTGCCCACTGACAAAGACATGATCAGTCTATAATTTTAATGGTAGGTTTATTTGAACAGTGAGAGACAGAATAACAACAAAGAAATCCAGAAAAACGCATGTCAAAAATGTTATAAATTGATTTGCATTTTAATGAGGGGAAATAAGTATTTGACCCCTCTGCAAAACATGACTTAGTACTTGGTGGCAAAACCCTTGTTGGCAATCACAGAGGTCAGACGTTTCTTGTAGTTGGCCACCAGGTTTGCACACATCTCAGGAGGGATTTTGTTCCACTCCTTTTGCAGATCTTCTCCAAGTCATTAAGGTTTTGAGGCTGACGTTTGGCAACTCGAACCTTCAGCTCCCTCCACAGATTTTCTATGGGATTAAGGTCTGGAGACTGGCTAGGCCACTCCAGGACCTTAATGTGCTTCTTCTTGAGCCACTCATTTGTTGCTTTGGCCGTGTGTTTTGAGTCACTGTCATGCTGGAATACCCATCCACGACCCATTTTCAATGCCCTGGCTGAGGGAAGGAGGTTCTCACCCAAGATTTGACGGTACATGGCCCCGTCCATCGTCAATTTGATGCGGTGAAGTTGTCCTGTCCCCCTTAGCAGAAAAAACACCCCCAAAGCATAATGTTTCCACCTCCATGTTTGACGGTGGGGATGATGTTCTTGGGGTCATAGGCAGCATTCCTCCTCTTCCAAACACGGCGAGTTGAGTTGATGCCAAAGAGCTCCATTTTGGTCTCATCTGACCACAACACTTTCACCCAGTTCTCCTCTGAATCATTCAGATGTTCATTGGCAAACTTCAGACGGGTTTGTAAATGTGCTTTCTTGAGCAGGGGGACCTTGCGGGCACTGCAGGATTTCAGTCCTTCACGGCATATTGTGTTACCAATTGTTTTCTTGGTGACTATGGTCCCAGCTGCCTTGAGATCATTGACAAGATCCTCCCGTGTAGTTCTGGGCTGATTCCTCACCGTTTTTATTATCATTGCAACTCCACGAGGTAAGATCTTGCATGGAGCCCCAGGCCGAGGGAGATTAAAAGTTATTTTGTGTTTCTTCCAGTTGCGAATAATCGCACCAACTGTTGTCACCTTCTCACCAAGCTGCTTGCCGATGGTCTTGTAGCCCATTCCAGCCTTGTGTAGGTCTACAATCTTGTCCCTGACATCCTTGGAGAGCTCTTTGGTCTTGGCCATGGTGGAGAGTTTGGAATCAGATTGATTGATTGCTTGTGTGGACAGGTGTCTTTTATACAGGTAACAAACTGAGATTAGGAGCACTCCCTTTAAGAGTGTGCTCCTAATCTCAGCTCATTACCTGTATAAAATACACCTGGGAGCCAGAAATCTTTCTGATTGAGAGGGGGTCAAATACTTATTTCCCTCATTAAAATGCAAATCAATTTATAACATTTTTGACATGCGTTTTTCTAGATTTGTTTGTTTGTTATTCTGTCTCTCACTGTTCAAATAAACCTACCATTAAAATTATAGACTGATCATGTCTTTGTCAGTGGGCAAACGTACAAAATCAGCAGGGGATCAAATACTTTTTTCCTCACTGTAGGGGCCTAAGCTACTGATGGATTCAAGATAAGGTCGTGGTTATTGATCTCAGATTCTCAGTGTCATTCAAGTAGCCTTTCATTTTGGTCATTTGTGAGGTATTAAAAAAGATTCTGCGAAAGTCTCCAGTCATCTAAAATTATATAGAATTGCATGAAATCCATTTATAAAATAACAAATTTTTCCCGGACTCTAGGCTTCTAGGAAATTCCTGGATATTGGCAGGAACTGGAAAAAGCTGTGGTACACATTGATCCAGACCATCCCAAACATGCTCAAATAGTGACATGTCTGGTGAGTATGCAGACCATGGAAGAATTGGGACATTTTCAGCATGTTCAATTGTGTACAGATCCTTGTGACATGAGGCTGTGCATTATCATGCTGAAACACGAGGTGATGGAGGTGGATGAATGGCAGGACAACGGGCCTCAGGATCTTGTCATGGCATCTCTGTGCATTCAAACAGCCATCGATAAAATGCATTTGTATTAGTTGTCTGTAGCTTATGCCATGCCATACCATAACCCCGATACCACCATGGGGTACGCTGTTCACAACATTGACATCAGCAAACCGTACGTCCACACAACGCCATACACGGTGGTCAGAAGTTGTGAGGCTGGTTGGGCATACCTCAAAATTCTCTAAAACAACATTGGAGGCAGCTAATGGTAGATAAATTAACCTAACATTATCTGGCAACAACTCTGGTGGACATTCCTGCAGTCGGCATGCCAATTGCATGCTCCCTCAAAACTTGAGACATCTGTGGCATTGTGTTGTGTGAAAAAACTGCAAATGTTTGTATTTGTTAGGGATCCCCATTAGATGCTGCCAAGCACCTCCTCAGCTACTCGTCCCCAGCACAAGGTGCACCTGTGTAATGATGATCATGCTATTTAATCAGCTTCATGATATGCCACACCTGTCAGGTGGATGGATTATGTTGGCAAATGAGAAATGCTCACTAACAGGGATGTAAACAAATTTGTGCACAACATTTTAGAAATAAGTTTGTGTCTGGAACATTTCTGGGATATTTTATTTCACCTCATGAAACATGGGACCAACACTTTACATGTTGCGTTTATATGTTTGTTCAGTGTATACAGTATTTCTAAAAAATCATACAAACTATCAATAACAACATTTAAATTGAACTAAATCAGCCTACTTTTCTGTTCTAATCAGCTCCCTACACACGCTCAGAAAGATCCTGTGAGGGTGGAACATTTTCTGGCAACAGTAGTCCTTGCAGGGCTTCTGCTGTGAAGTCTTGGAGGCCCAAAAACGTCTCAACTACAGATATAATGACGTCCAGCTTCTTGGACGTATTGTGCAGTAAAATTAATAACTGTGGCAAAAAAATACTAAAAAATCCACCTTCAAAATAAGTGTATCCAGATCACTTGATTGACGTACAACATTTGCAACTGGTTGCAGTGCATCCACCGCCATATCTTATTCAGAACTGTGGCCTCTTGCTACTATAACTCTCTTCACCGCCTCCACATAGGACATTTGCTGTACAGCCCTGATCCTTGACACCTCAACCTCTTTCACCCTAACAGGGCACTCTGGGAATTCAGGAATATGACCCCCACCACAGTTACAACATTTTACATTCACATGCTCTTCAATAACATATTCCTTCCGTCTGCAAACACTTGACATGTGGCCAAACTTTTTACATTTCTTGCATTGCATCAGGTTTTACACAAACTCTCTTATGGGGTATATTATATATCCCAGCTTTACATAGGGTGGTAGATACTTCTTCATCAAACATCAATAATAAAGATGAACGCTACTCCTTTTTCGCATTCTCCATCCTTCTTCTTCGGGATTTGGTTGGCGGAGCGCATTCAACTTTTAGGTGCATACACCGCCACCTACTGTACTGGTGTGTGAGGCCATTCAGAGCCTATATACATTAAATTCATTGATACGGTAATTAATACAAAATTGCAGTATTAGCCTGCTCTAAAAATGTGAGGGTAAATGTTCTTGGTTCGTGCAGATGACTGACCTCCTCAGACCAATTGGCAGTACGCACAGAACATTGTTCTGGGATCCAAAAGGGATATCTCAGTTTCAAGGTCTCAGCTTGGAGAGAAGAAGCCTTGTGAGGTATTGGTCGGTCACATGCAGGAACCAAATGTTAACGATTAATAAATTATTCATAAAGCTAAAATCATGCAAATATAACTTGAATGTGTAAGCAGTATATAGGACAACTAACGGGACTGCCCCGGCAGAGCTCCCGACCGACGTGTACTATGGTGCTTTTACGTTTGTTGGAACCTCTCCAACAAGGGACTCATTTGACTTGGAGTCCCTTTGTGGCGATTTTCCACGACAAAAACCCACCACCCCATTTCACTATTTAACACCATCTAGTCCTACGCCAGACCACTACCACTCAACACCCCCTCCGCTCCCTCTGGGCAGAGGAGAAACAATAAATCATCACGAGTCCACTCAGTTACCTTCACCAACTCAACAGTCCCCAACCTCTTCTCCACCTAACCTGACACCACATATGGATCCATTCTCTCCACAAATCTCACTACCACTGGGCCAGAATCATCCTTATCATCCTCGGAACGAGGCCCGAACTTCGGAGTTCCTCACCGCAGGTAATTCATCCTCACTCTCGCCAGGTTCCATCTCTGAGCTACTGGAGGACGTATCCCTCTTTATACACTAGATGATAACCTCCCTCAACACACTGCTTCTCTCTACACTCAGCTCCTTCTCGGCGTTCATCACTGCACCTGCCACCACAGTTAATTCGTTTTAAATTGACACAATACCTGTTATCAAAGGTTACAGCTAGAGATGACGTGCAGGAGCTTGCAGTGTTGTTGTTTTGCATGATGTCTACTTTGATGATAATTAGAGTTTTATAATCGGAGAGGAAATAGAGCCGAATATTGCTAAAAGTCACGCCAGGGTAAGCCTACACGAAACACAGCCATTATTTTAAGTGATTCTAAAATGAATAAAAAGGAACAATTATTGGAACCATTTCCCTGTTTGACCGCTAGGCGATATGACACCATTTTTGCAAAAATAATAAATAAAGACTGTATTCAGACTTTACTCAGTACTTTGTTGAAGCTCCTTTGGCAGTGATTACAGCCTCGAGTCTTCTTGGGTATGACGCTACAAGCTTGGCATACCTGTATTTGGGGAGTTTCTCTGCAGATCCTCTCAAGCTTGTCAGGTAAGATGGGTAGTGTCGCCGCACAGCTATTTTCAGTTCTCTCTGTACTTTGCTCCGTTCATCTTTCCCTCAATCCTGACTAGTCTCCCAGTCCCTGCCACTGAAAAACAATCCCCCACAGCATGATGCTGCCACCACCATGCTTCACCGTTGGGATGGTGCCAGGATTCCTCCAGACGTGACGCTTGACATTCAGGCCAAATAGTTCCATTTTGGTTTCATCAGACCAGAGAATCTTGTTTCTCATGGTCTGAGAGTCCTTTAGGTGTCTTTTGGCAAACTCCCAGCGGGCAGTCATGTGCCTTTTCATGAGGAGTGGCTTCCGTCTGGCCACTCTACCATAAAGGCCTGATTGATGGAGTGCCCCAGAGATGGCTGCCCTTCTGGAAGTTTCTCCCATCTCCAGAGGAGCTCTGTCAGAGTGACCACCGGCTTCTTGGTGACCTCCCTGACCAAGGCCCTTCTCTCCGGATTGCTTAGTTTGTCCGGGCGGCCAGATCTAGAAAAAGTATTGGTGGTTCCAAACTTCTTCCATTTAAGAATGATGGAGGCCTTTTGATCATATCCTTGGACTAAAATGATTGACACTCAGGTGCAGGCCTAACATCATGTGCAAAGGGCCTTTGGGTAACGTAGCAAATATTAAATGATCTCTTTTTATTTTTTCTCACATAGGCTTACATTTAGTAGTGAATAAATGGTAGCTACTAGCAGCAGACCCTGTGTTGTGGATCATCTACCACTATTTTGGACGGTCCATACTGTAACGTTAACGTTAGTCTCAGGCTTCACTAACTAGCGTTACTGTTTTAGGTGGAGCTATTCTTTGCTACTTTTCAAACAAATACCACGTGATATTTCACATATCATCTTGCTAGAGAGGCCTTTTGTTTTGATTGTGAGAAGTAATGGCCGAGAGAAGGCAGGAGACACTTTGTTTTGTTTAGCGTCACTTAGGTTAGACTGCTCTCTTTAATGGATCAGTCGTCCACCAAGCTACACTCTACGATTAGGGAGAGGTGGGAGAGGAAGCGTTGGTTGTCTCGGTTAGGGAGACAGTGGAATGGAGTTCAGTGTTTTACTGTTAGGAAATATCTATGTTTGTTTCAACAGATCTTTACATATTTTCCTCACTACAAAATATTCCTGTGGTCCTTGTGGTTACTAAACTGATTTTAGATAAGCCTTTATGCTATAGCTTATTCCATGTTTACATCTTTGGTTAAATGACTTCAAATGCTAAACTTAAATGTACTTTGTGGAATGTCTGTGGAGTTTGTAAACTATCCAAGCTTAAAACAGGTTATTACTAGGCTTAAACACCTTCATTCATCCATTGTGTTCCTACAAGAAACTCACCTGTTGAAGGATGAGCTACTTAAAGTATGCAGGAGATGGCAAGGGCAAGTAGTAGCATCCTGTTTCTCCTCTCATTCTCATGGTGTTATGGTTTTAATTCACTAATCTGTTCCGTTTCAAGTGGATACTATTATAACTGATACAGCTGGTAGATACATTTTGATACAGGAAACTCTTGAAGGAGCATATTAATCTGGTTAATGTTTATGGTCCTAATGATGATAATCCCAAATTCTTTGAGAATTAATTTCTATTGATAGCCTCCATTCCTGGTAAAGTCCTAATGGCAGGGGACTTTAATTGCACTATTGATCCTCATCTAGATCGCTCCCTCTGGTTTAGACACTTCCCACTCGCAGAGTAGAAAGAAATTACAGCATTTCATTAAGGACAAAAATCTATGTGAACCTTGGAGGACTCAGAACCCGAGTAAAAGGGAGAATTCATGTTCACATTTAAATCATATTCTCATGTAGACTACTTTTTAGTTTCTTGCTCATTGCTTCCCAATGTAGCAGGAAATTGATATGATACTATTGTTTTGAATGACCATTCCCTTGTGTGATTATTCTATAGGGATACAAAACTAGTAAAAGGATCCTCTAGATGGCGTTTTGCATCCCAGATGGTTACAGGACCCAGACTTCTTACATTACGTTGGAGTGCATATAGATGTTTATTTGACATTGAACACTCACCAAACATCAGTGAGAACCAGATGGGAGGCTTTCAAAGTACATATTTGGGGGCAAAGTTTACGTTTTACATTTTAGTCATTTAGCAGACGCTCTTATCCAGAGCGACTTACAGTTAGTGAATACATATTTTTTTATACTGGCCCCCCGTGGGAATCGAACCCACAACCCTGGCATTGCAAACGCCATGCTCTATCAACGCTACATCCCTGCCGGCCATTCCCTCCCCTACCATGGACGACGCTGGGCCAATTGTGCGCCGCCCATGAGTCTCCCGGTCGCGGCCAGCTGTGACAGAGCCTGGATTCGAACCAGGATCTCTAGTGGCACAGTTAGCACTGCGATGCAGTGCCTTAGACCACTGCGCCACTCAGGAGTTTACCAGTTTAAAATCAAATAAAAATCAGAAAATGAGAGATGGACAGCATTGGATAACTCAGTAGAAGTAAACAAGGAATGATTTGGTCTTAAAGCTCAGTATGAAGAACTTCCCACCTCAAAGGCTGCAAACAGCTTAACTAGGCTGAAACAGTCCTATGATCAAGGTGAAAAACCTGGTAAATTGCTGGCCTGGCACATTAAGAAGTAAAATTCAGCCTTTAATGCAATTCATAATTTACAAGGACAATTATCAATGGATCCTGTAGAAATAAACCAAACATTTGCTTCCTACTACAACACACTTTACAACTCTGAATCTCCTGAGAACTGAACTAGTCAGGTCTTGATTTTCCCTCTACTTCAGAAGACACTAAATTGGATCTGGAAAAGGAATTGGATGGTGTTGGAAATATCTGATGCTATTTTCAATATGAAGGGGAGGTAAAGCGGAAGGTCCAGATGGGCTCCCAATAGATATAAGGACAAACTTCTAGGTCCACTTTTGGATATGTACAGTGCATTAGGAAAGTACTCAGACCCCTTTACTTTTTCCACAATTTTTTACGTTACAGCCTTCTTCTGAAATGAATTAAATAAAACAATTCCTCATCAATCTACACACAATACCCCATAATGAAAAAGTGAAAAGAAGTTCTTAGACATTTTTGCAAATGTATTAAAAACGACAAAAATATATTGTTTGCATAAGTATTATAATAAACACCCTTTGCAATGAGACTGAGATGAATGAGATTAAGGTGATCATGGTTTAGACCAGGGTTCTTCAATTCCGGTCCTGGAGGGTCGAAACACTTCTGTTTTTTATTTCTACTTGGTAGTTAATTGCACTCACCTGGTGTCTAAGGTCTGATTTAGCCCCTGATTAGAAGGAGAGGATGAAAAACAGAGGTGTTTCGGCCCTCCAGGACCGGAATTGAAGAACCCTGATTTAGACACTCGCAGAGTAGAAAGACATTTTGTAAATGTGATCGTTCAGATGTTGTTTTTTGCAACAATTGAACAAAAACCAGTTTTGGCTTTATCATTATGGGGTATTGTGAGTAGATTGAGGGAAAAAACAATTTAATATATTTTACAATAAGGCTGTAACGTAACAAAATCTCAAAAAAGTCAAGGGGTCTGAATACTTTCCGAATGCACTGTATATAGACAGGTGTGTGCCTTTCCAAATCATGTCCAACAAACTTAATTAGATAGAATCTGCTCTTACCCTGAGAAACAGATTTCCCAATGTTCTCCTCCTCTTCTTCATCTTCAAAGTTGACATTAAGCTCCAGTGTTTGACTGCAGTCTTCCAGCTTCACTGATGCCATCTCGGGATATTGCGATGCAAACTGGGCTCCACTGTCACAATCAGGACCCAGTGACTGTAGGTTTGGACTCAGTGTGGAAGGAGAGAGGCAGGCTGGGTTTGTCCTCACTGTTGATGTTACCGGCCTCAGACTGAATCTGCCAGTAGTAATATAGAGAGCACAGACACAAAAAGTTAGTGTTGACAGTTCTGGCAATTTCTTTATTCTCTAAAAATATTTTCACTTTTTCTTGTTCAATTATCTAATTCAGTGTTTGACTTGGACTGAAATAGGTACCAATACTTATTTTGGGCGCGGTACTGTTTATATTAAGGTGCAGGAGCTCCACAATAATTTTGAGCTAATACCTAACCTATAGTAGATAAATGCATAAATGACTCAAAATCCATTTTGTACAAGGTTACAGTTTGTTTTAGACAGCACTGTGTGCTAATTTCCTGAATAACCTTGTCTTCACTGTATTACTTCAATCAAAAAACAATTGTATTTCCTGTTCGCAACATTTATTGATAAAGACAGAAACAACAGAATGTGTCTGAATATTAGTACACATGTAGAAAACTGATAATCATTACATTCAGCTTCAAAACAGTAGTGCGACTGTGAAATTGTCTCTATCTGATGCACCCGCACTGTCCTCACTGAAGTCAGTTGACGCTGACCGAGAGTAGCCGCCATTTTACCAGCATGGGAATTTTACACAAAAGCAATAATATGCTAAACGAACTCAGAAATCTCAAATAAATTGATTATTTATTAAACTAAAATTAGAAAATTATGTACTTTCACTCAGACAAACCCAAAATCTCTAGCTATGTGACTTGTAAAATAGTTTATCACGTTCTTTCACTTACTCGGTTTGACACAAAAATAACACATCAAACCTTTACCAAACGTGATAATACCTTAACGGATGTGTTAACTAGCATGGTATGACATGTTCTTTCGACATTAGAAAGTTTAATCGTGCTATTACATACCTGTAGTAATACATAGAAACGGACACAACGGTTATCTTCTTGACTGCACAGTTCTGGCGCTTTCTTATTGTGAAGAACGTGGGATGGGCGCGCGCTGCCGGAACTTCCTGGTCACCCACTATTACTGTGCAACGGTCCGTGCATTTCGGGATCCTTGGGACGGCCCTACCAGTGTTGCCAACTCATTTTCAGGAGAAGTTGCTAGAGGCAGGTCGATTTGTTGCTAAAAGTTGCTCAAAACGTTGTGATGTCTTTGCGTGATGAAGTCATTACGTAAAACTGCATCATTACATAGAATACACAATAACGTTAATCAACTTGACTGGCCATCTCGGCTACAAATTTAATTTGACATTTGTTAGTTTAGATTTGTTTGTTTATTATCACATATTTGTATTTGTAAAAGTAATATAAACACATAACATTTTATATGATCAGATATGTTTTATTTATAAACACAACACATTTAATTATTAAACAATTACACATTACACATTATGGAACAATTACATTTGATTTATATTCTTATTAACCAATCAATCAATCAATCAATTTTATTTTATATAGCCCTTCGTACATCAGCTAATATCTCGAAGTGCTGTACAGAAACCCAGCCTAAAACCCCAAACAGCTAGTAATGCAGGTGTAGAAGCACGGTGGCTAGGAAAAACTCCCTAGAAAGGCCAAAACCTAGGAAGAAACCTAGAGAGGAACCAGGCTATGAGGGGTGGCCAGTCCTCTTCTGGCTGTGCCGGTGGAGATTATAACAGAACCATGCAAAGATGTTCAAAAATGTTCATATGTGACAAGCATGGTCAAATAATAATCAGGAATAAATCTCAGTTGGCTTTTCATAGCCGATCATTAAGAGTTGAAAACAGCAGGTCTGGGACAGGTAGGGGTTCCATAACCGCAGGCAGAACAGTTGAAACTGGAATAGCAGCAAGGCCAGGCGGACTGGGGACAGCAAGGAGTCACCACGGCCGGTAGTCCCGACGTATGGTCCTAGGGCTCAGGTCTCTCAGTTGGCTTTTCATAGCCGATCATTAAGAGTTGAAAACAGCAGGTCTGGGACAGGTAGGGGTTTCGTAACCGCAGGCAGAACAGTTGAAACTGGAATAGCAGCAAGGCCAGGCGGACTGGGGACAGCAAGGTGTCAGCATGCCCGGTAGTCCTGACGTATGGTCCTAGGGGCTCAGGGTTCTCAGAGAGAAAGAGAGAACGAGAGAATTAGAGAGAGCATACTTAAATTCACACAGGACACTGGATAAGACAGGAGAAGTACTCCAGGTATAACCAACTGACCCTAGCCCCCCGACACATAAACTACTGCAGCATAAATACTGGAGGCTGAGACAGGAGCGGTCCGGAGACACTGTGGCCCCATCCGAAGAAACCCCCGGACAGGGCCAAACAGGAAGGATATAACCCCACCCACTTTGCCAAAGCACAGCCCCCGCACCACTAGAGGGATATCCTCAACCACCAACTTACAATCCTGAGACAAGGCCGAGTATAGCCCACAAAGGTCTCCACCACAGCACAAACCAAGGGGGGGGGGGCGCCAACCCAGACAGGAAGATCACGTCAGTAACTCAACCCACTCAAGTGACGCACCCCTCCCAGGGACGGCATGAAAGAGCACCAGCAAGCCAGTGACTCAGCCCCTGTAACAGGGTTAGAGGCAGAGAATCCCAGTGGAGAGAGGGGAACCGGCCTGGCAGAGACAGCAAGGGCTGTTCGTTGCTCCAGAGCCTTTCCGTTCACCTTCACACTCCTGGGCCAGACTACACTCAATCATATGACCTACTGAAGAGATAAGTCTTCAGTAAAGACTTAAAGGTTGAGACCGAGTCTGCGTCTCTCACATGGGTAGGCAGACTGTTCCATAAAAATGGAGATCTATAGGAGAAAGCCCTGCCTCCCGCTGTTTGCTTAGAAATTCTAGGGACAATTAGGAGGCCTGCGTCTTGTGACCGTAGCGTACGTATTGGTATGTATGGCAGGACCAACTCGGAAAGATAGGTAGGACTCCACTAAGCTGGCAGGTTGGCTAACAGCCTGCTGCCTGGCCTGCACCCTATTTCACTGTGGGGCTAGAGGAGTTAGAGCCCTATCTATGTTGGTAGATAAGATGAGAGCACCCCTCCAGCTAGGATGGAGTCCGTCACTCCTCAGCAGGTCAGGCTTGGTCCTGTTTGTGGGTGAGTCCCAGAAAGAGGGCCAATTATCTACAAATTCTATCTTTTGGGAGGGGCAGAAAACAGTTTTCAACCAGCGATTGAGTGCTGAGACTCTGCTGTAGAGCCTGTCACTCCCCTAACTGGGAGGGGGCCAGAGACAATTACTCGATGCCGACACATCTTTCTAGCTGATTTACACGCTGAAGCTATGTTGCACTTGGTGACCTCTGACTGTTTCATCCTAACATCGTTGGTGCCGACGTGGATAACAATATCTCTATACTCTCTACACTCGCCAGATTTAGCTTTAGCCAGCACCATCTTTAGATTAGCCTTAACGTCGGTAGCCCTGCCCCCTGGTAAACAGTGTATGATCGCTGGGTGATTCGTTTTAAGTCTAATACTGCGGGTAATGGAGTCGCCAATGACTAGGGTTTTCAATTTGTCAGAGCTAATGGTGGGAGCCTTCGGCGTCTCAGACCCCGTAACGGGAGGAGTAGAGACAAGAGAAGACTCAGACTCAGACTCCGACTCGCTACATAATGGGGAAAACCGGTTGAAAGTTTCTGTCGGCTGAATGAGCGACACCGGTTGAGCATTCCAACAGCATTTCCCTCCAGAAGCCATGAGAAAGTTGTCCGGCTGCGGGGACTGTGCGGGGGGATTTATACTAACGTTACTATCTGTACTTATTGGTGGCACAGACGCTGTTTCTTCCTTTCCTACACTGAAATTACCCTTGCCTAACGATTGCGTCTGAAGCTGGGCTTGTAGCACAGCTATTCTCGCCGTAAGGCGATCGTTCTCCTGTATATTATGAGTACAGCGACTGCAATTAGAAGACATCATGTTAATGTTACTACTTAGCTTCGGCTGTTGAAGGTGTTGACGAACCATGTCCAGATAAAGCGTCCGGAGTGAAAAAGTTGAATGAGGGAAAAAAGTTGCGATGGAAAAACTAAAAATATAAACGGTAATTAAAAACAAAACAAAACAAAAAACATAAAGTTGTCAGCTAGCAAAATAAAGTAAAGTTGGCAGCAAAACGCACAGCAACAAAACGCACAGCAACTAGTAGTGTATTGGTAGTTAGTTAACATGCTACCTAACTGATCAACAATTATAGGTACAAGCTAATAACGAGGTATATATGCTATCTTATTGAACAAGCAAATTAACTCAAATAATGATGTGTGCGCTAGGCATCTCTCTCCAGCTCTCTCCAGGTTGTTGTGCTGCTTGGCTGGCCTGCTGCTGCCTGTGCACGAGCTGAGCGCCTGCTGCTGACGTCACTCACTATGCACTTTTGCAGCCAGCCATGTGTGTTGTGACTGAGTGTGTGACAGATAAAATAGTTTTAGTGTCATTTAGAGGTAAAATGTGTGCATTTTAGTGTTTGAGTCACTTTTCAAAAGTTGCTAAAAGTTCCAAATAAGTTTTTAAGTAGCTACATTTGTTGCTAGGTGCTGTTTGAAAAAAAGTTGCCAGGGTAGTCTGAAAAGTTGCTAAATCTGGCAACAAAATTGATAAGTTGGCATCACTGGGCCCCACCCCATTACATGAGAACGGGTATCTGCCACTGCCTCCTTCTCCTCCGGGACACTTCTACTTTGCATAGAGTTGATCAATCTGTTGATTGTGGCCTGTGGAATGTTGTCCCATTCCTCTTCAGTGGCTGTGCGAAGTTGCTGTATATTGGTGGGAACTGGAACAAGCTGTGGTACACGTCGATCCAGCCCTCCCAAACATGTTCAATGGGTGACATGTCTTGTGAGTATGCAGGACATGGAAGAACTGGGACATTTTCAGCTTCCTGGAATTGTGTACAGATCCTTGCGACATTGGGCCATGCATTATCATGCTGAAACATGACGTGATGTCGGCAGGACAATGGGCCTCAGGATCTTGTCATGGTATCTCTGTGCATTAAATTTGCCATTAAGAAAATGCAATTTTGTTCCTTCTCTGTAGCTTATGCCTGGCCATACCATAACCCTGACATGAACACGGGGTACTCTGTTCACGACATTGACATCAGCAAACCGCTCGCCCACACACCACCATACACTTAATCTGCAGTTGTGAGGGTGGTTGGGCATACTGCCAAATTCTCGAAAACAAAGTTGGAGGCGGCTTATGGTAGAGAAATTACCATTAAATTATCTGGCAACAGCTCTGGTGGACATTCCTGCAGTCAGCATGCCAGTTGCATGCGCCCTCAAAACTTGAGACATCTGTGGCATTGTCATTTGTAGAAATAGCACCCAGTTGTCATACTTGAGAAAAGTATAGATACCTTAATAGAAAATGACTCAAGTAAAAGCGAAAGTCACCCAGTAAAATACTACTTGAGTAAAAGTCTAAAAATATTTGGTTTTAAATATACTTAAGTATCAAAAGTAAATGTAATTGCTCAAATATACTTCACTATCAAAAGTAAAAGTAAATGCAGAAATCGTTTCAAATTCCTTATATTATGTAAACCAGATGACACCATTTTATTTTTGAAATTGTATTTATGGATAGCCAGGGGCACACTCCAACACTCAGACATCATTTACAAACTAAATGTGTGTGTCTAAAGGAAAGTAGTGGGCGTGTTGAAAAGGAGTAGGTGTGTCTAAAGGAAAGTAGTGGGCGTCTGGAAAGGAGTGGGTGTGTCTAAAGGAAAGTAGTGGGCGTGTGGAAAGGAGTGGGTGTGTCTAAAGGAAAGTAGTGGGCGTCTGGAAAGGAGTGGGTGTGTCTAAAGGAAAGTAGTGGGTTTCTGGAAAGGAGTGGGTGTGTCTAAAGGAAAGTAGTGGGCGTCTGGAAAGGAGTGGGTGTGTCTAAAGGAAAGTAGTGGGCGTGTGGAAAGGAGTGGGTGTGTCTAAAGGAAAGTAGTGGGCGTCTGGAAAGGAGTGGGTGTGTCTAAAGGAAAGTAGTGGGTTTCTGGAAAGGAGTGGGTGTGTCTAAAGGAAAGTAGTGGGCGTCTGGAAAGGAGTGGGTGTGTCTAAAGGAAAGTAGTGGGCGTCTGGAAAGGAGTGGGTGTGTCTAAAGGAAAGTAGTGGGCGTCTGGAAAGGAGTGGGTGTGTCTGAAGGAAAGTAGTGGGGCGTGTGGGAAAGGAGTGGGTGTGTCTAAAGGAAAGTAGTGGGCGTCTGGAAAGGAGTGGGTGTGTCTAAAGGAAAGTAGTGGGCGTGTGGAAAGGAGTGGGTGTGTCTAAAGGAAAGTAGTAGGCGTCTGGAAAGGAATGGGTGTGTCTAAAGCGCTATAGGTTAGATGGTTTTGATTGAGCTGTGTTTTTCTCGTCCATTTCTTACCATGCAACTACTGTATTTTTCTTATAATGTCATTGATTGGCTAAATGGAAGGCAGTACCCATACAACATGATGATTACATCACCAGTTAGGTACCTAGCCAGTAGCCACATTGCAACATGGTGGACTCCCAGCAAGGGACTAGCTATCTAGCTAGCTAATTCAGCCTAATGCTATTTCAACATGTTTTTGATGATATCATTTATGTAAAGATTTGCCAGTGGATATATGTATTGGTAGACTCATTAATTCCTGTTTAGCTATAAACCTTTTTCTGATGTGATGTCATTCTTCGGATTTCATCACTCAATTATCTAAGGTTAGCTAATGTCACCCATATAGCTACTAATGTCACACATTGCATTCATCCTAGCTACTGTACTATCAACTGGCTTGCTATATTAGGTAGCTCTAGATGCGAGGGGAAACTTCATATATTTGTATTATCTATAAAGATTATAAAAAGGCCATTAGGTAGCTAGCTAGGTTGAAACTGCTGGGGGAATAGCTATCTAGATAGCTAACTCCCACTATCAACTGAGTTCATCAATGTATCTAAGGATATATTTCTAGAAATAAACAATACATGTTCTAGTCATATTTTAAAGACGTAAGCGCATAACACCCAGACAGATGTAGAACTTCAGTGACCCGAGCATCAGGAAAATCTCCCTGTTCTTCAGGTTTATTCTGGAGTTTATTCAGGAAGGCACACATGTTAGATATAAATACAGGTAACTAGGGTCTCCTGAGTGGCGCAGCGGTCTAAGGCACTGCATCGCAGTGCTTGAGGCGTAACTTCAGATGCGGGTTCGATCCCAGGCTGTGTCACAACCAGCCGTGACCAGGAGTCCCATAGGGCGGCGCACAATTGGCCCAGCGACATCCGGGTTAGGGTAGGGTTTGTCCCAGGGAAGTTTTACTTGGCTCATCACACTCTTGCAACTGCTTGTGGCGGGCTGGGCGCCTGCAGGCTGACTTCAGTCGTCAGTTGAACAGTGTTTCCTCCGACACATTGGTATGGCTGGGTTCCGGGTTATGGGCGTTATGAAGCGCTGTTTGGCAGGTCATGTTTCGGAGGACGAATGACTCGACCTTCGCCTCTCCCGAGCCCATTGGGGAGGTGCAGCGATGAGAAAAGAGCGTAATTGGATCGCAATTGGACATCAAGAAATTGGGGAGAAAAAGGGGCAAAACTATTTAAACACTTGAGTAAATGAGGGATACGAAGTATTACATTTTACATTTTAGTCATTTAGCAGACGCTCTTATCCAGAGCGACTTACAGGAGCTATTAGGGTTAAGTGCCTTGCTCAAGGGCACATTTACGTCATTTAGCAGACGCTCTTATCCAGAGCGACTTACAAATTGGTGCATTCACCCTATAGCCAGTGGGATAACCACTTTACACAATTTATTATTATTATTATTTTTTTTTTTGGGGGGGGGTAGAAGGATTACTTTATCCTATCCTAAGTATAGGTGTGGTTGCTGAGTTAATTAAGCAATTAACATCGTATCATCATGCTTAGGGTCATGCATACAAAATGCTGGGCAGGCCATTTTTTTGGCCCCCATATGATGACAATGCCCCCATCCACAGGGCATGAGTGCCTGAATCGTTTGATGAAAACTATACAAACCATATGCCATGGCCGTCACAGTCACCATATCGCAACCAAATTGAACACTTATGGGAGATTCTGGAGCGGCTCCTGACACAGCATTTAACACCACCATCAACAAAACACCAAAGGATGGAATTTCTTGAGGAAGAGTGGTGTCGCTTCCCTCCAATAGAGTTCAGACACTTGTATAATCTATGCCAAGGTGCATTGAAACTATTCTGCCTCATGGTGGCTCAACGCCCTATTAAAGACACTATGTTGGTGTTTACTTTATTTTGGCAATTACATGTAGATCCACACATGTTATTGTCTATATCATGCAGAATTGTCATCTCATTTTTCCTTAGGGAGCTCGTTCTATAATACAGACGTTGGTGATTTCTGTCCCAGGTAGTTGCAAAAATCTGGTAACTTTCCCCAAATTCCCTTGTTTTCCAGAAAACCCGGTTGGAAGGTTTCCTGAATCAGGAGGGAATAAACAGTAAATCTGGAATCTTCAAACAGGATTTCTGGAAAACCTGGGGATTATGGGAAAGTTGGTGGATTTTTGCAACCCTAGTCCCAGGAGACTGAACTGTGGGCACGTTTTTATTCCTGCCTAGCACAAACATCTCATTCAACTAATCATGGTCTTCCATTTAGACCACAATTAGTTGAGTGAAGTGTTAGTAGAGTGCTGGAACCTGGACACTCCTGTGTAAACTGTGGCTGTCTGACTACAACTGTCTAAATACAGGTGCCATGTTTTCTTTTGCTAATCCATGCAGGTTCGTCATCTCATAAGGAGTGGAGAAGCCCTATGCACCATAAACCTTAATACTGGAGTAACTTCCTGTCAGAGAAACTGTGATTAGAGGGTTAGACAGAGGAGGCCCTGGGCCAATGGGAGGTCACGGGTGAGGGCTTGGGGGTCAGAGAGAGTGGGCTAGTATGTTAGACCATTCCATTGGTCCTTATGTGAAATCTCCACCAATCTGCGGCACCGAGCCATGCAAAATGAACTGACCCAGTAAGAGGGGACATTACAGACATGAAGATAGAACTCCCCCAACACTCCTCACATTGAGTTGCTGCGTCTGATTTAAAGGCCCCCTTATAGTCCTCAATAATCAACAATGTAATACTTATTACAGGTTAACTCTCTTGCTTTCTTTCAAGCACACTCAGTACTTCTATCCATCCCTCTCCAGGTGCTAGAGACAGAACATTCCAAGGACCTCCAGAGCCTTCTGACCAATTACCTGCCATCTCTCCAGAGCACAGAGAAGTAGGCTCCATTTGTAATAGTATACTGATGCAACTTCACTAGTGCTGTCTGTGTGATATAGCAGATAATCAAGGTCTTCACTAGTGCTGTCTGTGTGATATAGCAGATAATCAAGGTCTTCACTAGTGCTGTCTGTGTGATATAGCAGATAATCAAGGTCTTCACTAGTGCTGTCTGTGTGATATAGCAGATAATCAAGGTCTTCACTAGTGCTGTCTGTGTGATATAGCAGATAATCAAGGCCTTCACTAGTGCTGTCTGTGTGATATAGCAGATAATCCAGGGTCCCTGGTTGGGTTTACTGTACTTCAGAACTCATGCTCTCTCCCTCGAAAAAGTCTCCCAGACTGTTCTTCCCCCTGTCCCCAGGTGTCTGCTGAGACATGGAACTCCAGAGCAGCACATCAAAAAACATGCCACCCTGATGCCAGCTGTCAGCAGGCCGTTCCCTGAGGAAGGATGCAACGGTCAAGGCTTTCAATGGTCACATTTGGGGGATGACTAAATGCAAAATAACTTTTTCATAGCATGTTGGTCTTCACATTTTTACTATGGTAACTTAAACAACATGCAGACTTTATCAACCAAGACATAGCTTATAGCTTATGATTCAAAAGTTCAAAAATCATGTCTCATGTCCAGGGTGAATAACACTTTTATTCATGTACATCAGACATGACATGCGTCAACTAAAATAACACTGAATTCTGAAAACATTAGGAACACCTGCTCTTTTCATGACAGACTGACCAGGTGAATGCTTTGACTAATGACTAAAAGTCCCAACTGGACAAGTCCAGAAATTAAAAATGTAAAAGTCCTTGAGGAACGGTCCATGGTCAACCCACGGCAGGCACACTCTGAGGGATCCAATCCAGTGTTTGCAGCAGGCCTCTCCTGGGTTGTGTTGTACTCAGTGAAAGAGAGAGATTGTCAGATTGCGCCGTAGGGCCAAGTATAATAAACTGCAATACCTCTCCAAAAATGATTAAACTAAATCACAATGAAGCAACAAATGAACTAAGGAAAGGAGTATAATCATATCAAAGCAAAAACAAACAATAATGGGCAAATCAATAAGGCTTGATACTGTCATTTCAACCTAAATAAATGGAGAAACGGGACAGTGGCTCAAGTAATGTTATCTGGTATCAACAAAGGTCAACGTCTATTCACGAAAGTTCAGGTTCTCAATGGTCTCTGTCGTAAGAGCCAGTGAGGAGACAATAGTGACTCAAATAGTTCAGATGTGAGCTGGGAGTGAGTGTTCAGGCAGAAAAGTCTCTATAATCCACAATAACTTGTCGAGTGCGATCGAAAGGAATTTGCCTCAGTTGTTAGTCTATAGTGGTGCGGATGGAAAGAAGGGTAGGCTACTTCACTTAGGGAATGGTGAATGTGCATTAACGAGTGTAGCACAAAGCAGTAGAGAATGTTGGCAGATCTGATCCCTACACAGGCTCAAGGGACCCCTTGCAAGTCTTCAGTCCCAAAAACGTTTCTGCCGCAGCCACAATCATGTCCAGTTTCTTAGACGTCTTTGAGACTTGTGCTGTCCAATTTATAACTGTGGCAATGAACGCAAAACAAATAAACATTTTTAACCCACAGGGTATGTTTTGTCTGGCAGCAAACATTTACTACAGGCTGTGGTGTATCCACTACCATATCTTCCCTAGCATCACTCGTTTTCCTCAATTACTTTTAATCGCCTCCGAATAGGAGATTCGATTGACCTCTAACCTTTGCCTCAATCTCCCTTCACCCTTACAGGGCACTCCAGGAACTCAGGATCATCATCCCCACCACAATTGCAACACTGTCGTCCTTCTACACACTGTTCTTCAGTATACTCTGTCCGTCTGCACACACTAGAAACACAGTCAAATTCTTACATTGCAGTGGTTTGGGGATGACAGCTCTTACAGCGTATCTTACATAACCAAGCTTCACATGTCATGAATCCCGCTTCCTGAGTCTGTTTCTGCCTGAGTTGTCTGTTTTCTGTCTTGGAGTCTGTTTCCTGAAGGTTCCTGAACGCACCCTGTCTGGTTGCCGGGCGACGAAGCTAGGCGGGAGATCTCTCGATTACCCGCACCTGCATCTCATCAGCTGTCTGCACACCTGGTCCTGATCATCACCTCTTCATAAGCTCTGACCTGACATCCATTCCCTGCCGGATCGTTAGCCATGAACAGTATGTTGTGCCTGCGTATCAGCCTCAAGTTACTAAGAGTTAGTTTTGTTGTTTTGTAAGAAAAGTTTTTTCAACAAATTGGCGGAATGAATAACACCCTGATCACACGTGAACACTTTCATAGCCAAACAGTTTGTTTTATTCCTTCTTGCATCTAAACGCTCTCCTCTCACATTTTTCCTTCATTTGTGAACAACACAAAAACCTTTTCCAAGCCAAACCATCATATCATAACCGCTACACACAGCCTACATCGTTGTCACCATATTAGCTAAAGTAACGTCCTAGTCAACATAGCTAATAGAACTAACATGTTAGTAAACCTGCTACAATCATACAGCACAGTGTACTGTCAGTAAGCAGTTTAGCAGTTATACCGGCGGGCCCGGTGGCAATAAATTAGTAAAACCAAAAGCTTACCTTGACTTGGAAGAGTTCCAGTGTTAGATAGTCATAGCCAGCTAGCTAATATAGCATCCCTCTGTTTGAGCCGGGTGTTTGAGTAGGCAAAACTAACCATTTGCATTTGCTAGCTAAGTAAGTGAAACTGAAAAAAATGACAAAATATCTCTCTCTCTCTTGCTCCTCCTTCATTTTTGAAGAAATTCATTTGTTAAAAACTGTTAAACTATTGTCTTTCTCTCTCTTTGAGTCAACTACTCAATACATTTTCTGCACTGCAGTGCTAGCTAGCTGTAGCTTATGCTTTCAGTACTAGATTCATTCTCTGATCCTTTGATTTGGTGGACAACATGTCAGTTCATGCTGCAAAAGGTTAGAGGATGTCCTGCGGAAGTTGTGAGGAAGGGGGTGAGAACCATGAGCCTCCTAGGTTTTGTATTGAAGTCAATGTACCCAGAGGTGGACGGAAGCTAGCTGTCATTGCAAAACAGTGTGTTTTAATCAATTATTTGGTGAAATATTAATGTAAACATTTTTTATAGTTGTATCTAAAAAGGATAACTTTTTTTCATTGATTGCAGGGAATACTGACTGGAGATGTTCCGCCCTCCAAGGCCCCTGAACCTGTGTAGGGATGTGATTTGGATTGGACTGTGACTTTTATTATTATGTATTTTTATTTTGTGTGATGCAGTTTGTCCTCCTTTTCCGCAATGGACATTTATTTTTTCTCCAGTTTACTAACCGAACAGTAGGTGGAGGCATATACATTACGTGAACGTCATTATACTAGATTAGAAGAAGAGGCAGTTAGTCCATCAGTCCAATAGATGACGATGTTGCACTCCGTGGTAGTGGGGAACAGGAAGTTCCGGGTTGGCGCGCCCCATTGTTCAGAATAAAAGAATGCGCCATGACCTGTGCTGTCAAGACGACAACTTTGTGTCCGTTTCAAATGTATTACTACAGGTATGTAATAGCACGTTTAAACTTTCTAATATCGAAAGAACATGTCATAACATGCTAGTTAACAAATACGTCAAGGTATTCTCCCATTTGGTAAAGTTATGTGTTATTTTTGTGTCAAACCGAATGAGTGAAAGAACGTGATAAAAAAAAAGTCACATAGCTAGAGATTTGGGATTTGTCTGAGTGAATGTAAATACTTTCGTCAATGTAAATACTTCAGTCAATGTAATTTAATAAAGGATCAATTTGAGATTTATGTGTTCGTTTGACATGTTATTGGTTTTGTGTAAAAATGTATAATCTTACGAGCTGTTAAAATGGCGTCGTCCATTTTGATGTTCGTTTAAAGTCCACGTAGAAGATAATGGCCCCTATCAGATATTTATATAGTTGGTGCAGTATATTATTTTACTGTAGTAAATATACATTGGGTGGTCGGGTTGTTCGAGCCCCCTGAATGCTGATTGGCTGAAAGCCGTGGTATATCAGACGTACACCACAGGTATGACTAAATTTATATATATATTTTTTTACTGTTCTACATGTTGGTAACCAGTTTATAATAGCTATTAGGCGACTCAGGCAATGCATCGTGCCTATGGCCCTTAGCCGTGGTATATTGACCATATACCACACCTCCTCTGGCCTTATTGCATAAATATACATGAGTTCTAACTTGGAAAAGTATTTATTAGCTTACAATGGTACAATTTATGCTTCCCGCATATAACCACGAAGACGGCCGGAAAGGCCCTAAAGCAAGATCGTAAATGGTGAGCCTGCTGTAGCCTACAGTCCATGGTAAACTGGTGCGCACCAAGTTGGACTATACGTTTTAGTATTTGATTTGGAGAACTCAAACTCAACTTTTAGAACAATATTACAGTATTATAAAATGTATTTATGAGTTTGTAATTTGTGGAATGTTTTCTGGGGTGCTCTAAGTTACTATTAAATGTGTTTCAAGCATTGAGAAATAGCTGCTACATGCCCTTTAACAGACTTCAGTGCAGTAGCTCTCTAAATCCCTTCTCCGTATGTAGAGTTTTCAGCCATTACATTTGTCCACATTTGGCTCTGTGTAAACTACAATTCCGATGCTCTGTTTTAACATTGAGAAACGTCAATACTCATCACTTTCACAAACATACAGTGAGGGAAAAAAGTATTCGATCCCCTGCTGATTTTGTACGTTTGCCCACTGACAAAGAAATGATCAGTCTAATTTTAATGGTAGGTTTATTTGAACAGTGGGAGACAGAATAACAATTCCAGAAAAACGCATGTCAAAAATGTTATGAATTGGGAAATAAGTATTTGACCCCCCTCTCAATCAGAAATACTTCTGGCTGCCAGGTGTCTTTTATACAGGTAACGAGCTGAGATTAGGAGCACACTCTTAAAGGGAGTGCTCCTAATCCCAGCTTGTTACCTGTATAAAAGACACCTGTCCACAGAAGCAATCAATCAATCAGATTCCAAACTCTCCACCATGGCCAAGACCAGAGAGCTCTCCAAGGATGTCAGGGAGAATATTGTAGACCTACACAAGGCTGGAATGGGCTACAAGACCATCGGCAAGCAGCTTGGTGAGAAGGTGACAACAGTTGGTGCGATTATTCGCAAATGGAAGAAACACAAAATAACTGTCAATCTCCCTCGGCCTGGGGCTCCATGCAAGTTCTCACCTCGTGGAGTTGTAATGATCATGAGAACGGTGAGGAATCAGCCCAGAACTACACGGAGGGTCTTGTCAATGATCTCAAGGCAGCTGGGACCATAGTCACCAAGAAAAACAATTGGTAACACACTACGCTGTGAAGGACTGAAATCCTGCAGCGCCTGCAAGGTCCCCCTGCTCAAGAGCACATATACAGGGCCGTCTGAAGTTTGTCAATGAACATCTGAATGATTCAGAGGAGAACTGGGTGAAAGTGTTGTGGTCAGATGAGACCAAAATGGAGCTCTTTGGCATTACATTTTACATTTTTGTCATTTAGCAGACGCTCTTATCCAGAGCGACTTACAGTTAGTATCAACTCATCTCGCCGTGTTTGGAGGAGGAGGAATGCTGCCTATGACCCCAAGAACACCATCCCCACCGTCCAAACATGGAGGTGGGAAACATTATGCTTTGGGGTGTTTTTCTGCTAAGGGGACAGGACAACTTCACTGCATCAAAGGGACGATGGACGGGGCCATGTACCATCAAATATTGGGTGAGAACCTCCTTCCCTCAGCCAGGGCATTGAAAATGGGTGTGGATGGGTATTCCAGCATGACAATGACCCAAAACACACGGCCAAGGCAACAAAGGAGTGGCTCAAGAAGAAGCACATTAAGGTCCTGGAGTGGCCTAGTCAGTCTCCAGACCTTAATCCCATAGAAAATCTGTGGATTGAGCTGATGGTTCGAGTTGCAAAAACGTCAGCCTCGAAACCTTAATGACTGGGAAAAGATCTGCAAAGAGGGAGGGAACAAAATCCCTCCTGAGATGTGTGCAAACCTGGTGGCCAACTACAAGAAACGTCTGACCTCTGTGATTGCCAACAAAAACGTACCGCAAGCGATGCGTGTTAATGTTGAGGTTCTTAACAAAACTCCCCCAGTCAGAAGATACTATCATCAAGAGGCACTAAAGCAGTTAGCATCTATGAATGGGGGAGCAATGCAGGTGCATTAGAGAGAGACAATTTCACGGTTGCACTACTGTTTTGAAGTTGAATGTAATGTTTATCAGTTTTCTACATGTGTACTAATATTCAGACACATTCAGTTGTTTCTATCTTTATCTATAGTTGTTACTATGGTGTGAACGGGAAATACAATTGGCAGTGGTGTAAAGTAACTAAGTAGTCCTGTGTGGCTCAGTTAGTAGAGCATGGCGCTTGCAACGCCAGGGTTGTGGGTTCGATTCCCACTGGGGACCAGTATGAAAAATGTGTGCACTCACTACTGTAAGTCACTCTGGATAAGAGCGTCTGCTAAATGACTGAAATGTAAAAGTAAAAAGACTACTGAAGTCGTTTTTGGGGTATTTGTACTTTACTATTTATATTTTCTGTCAACTTTTACTCCACTACATTCCTAAAGAAAAGTTGTACTTTTTACTCCCATACATTTTCCCTGACACCCAAAAGTACTCGTTACATTTCGAATGCTGAGGCAGGACAGCAATATGGTCCAATTCACTCATCTATCAATATCACGCATTGTCACCCCTACTGCCCCTGATCTGGCGGACTCAGTAAACACAAATACTGCGTTTGTAAATTATGTCTGAGTGTTGGAGTGTGTCCCTGGCCGTCCGTGAATATTATTATTTTTGAGTGAAAAAATACAGTGAAGATAAGGTTATTAAGGAAAATAGCTCATAGTGCTGCCTAAAACAAAACTGTAACATTGTACTAAAGGGTTTTTGAGTCATTTCTTCATTTCTGTGAATTTAGGAAATCTACTATAGGTTAAGTGTACTTGCGTTGTGTAATTTGTGTGCACTTGTCTAATGTGAATGAATGTTTTGTTGTCAATGTTTAGCTACCTGATCTGTTGAAATTAGGTAATTGAACATGAAGAAATGTAATATATGTTTTGAGGATAAAGAAAGTTCCAGAACTGTCAAGACTGTTGTCTGTTTCTCTTTATTACTACAGGCCGACTAGGATTAAGTCTGAGGCCTGTAATATCAACAGTGAGGACAAACCCAGCCTGCCTCTCTCCTTCCACACTGAGTCCAAACCTACAGTCACTGGGTCCTGATTGTGACAGTGGAGCCAAGTTTGCACCGCAGGTACCAGAGATGGCATCAGTGAAGCTGGAAGACTGCAGTCAAACACTGGAGCTGAATGTCAACATTAAAGATGAAGAAGAGGAGAAGAAGATTGGGAAATCTGTTTCTCATGGTAAGAGCAGGTTCATTCCAACTTCCCACTGTGCATGAAATGTTGCAGTAGAACTGTTTCATGATGAACTGTTTCAATGAGAAGGTAGATGTTATTTCATGCTACTGAGACTTGCATGGATGACACCAGTATAGTCTGTTTTGGAATGGGTGGACAGTAATAAACTGGCCCTGAACATCTAAAACTAAGAGCACTGTATTTGGTACAAATAATTTCCTAAGTTCTAGACCTCAGCTGAATCTGGTAATGAATGGTGTGGCTGTTGAACAAGTTGGGGGGACTAAATTACTTGGCATTACCTTAGATTGTAAACTGTCATGGTCAAAACATATAGATTCAATGGTTGTAACGATGGGGAGAGGTCTGTCCGTAATTGATGCTCTGCTTTTTTGACACCACACTCCAAAAATCAAGTTCTGCAGGCTCTAGATTTGTCTTATCTTGATTATTGTCCAGTCGTGTGGTCGAGTGCTGTAAGGAAAGACCTAGTTAAGTTAATAAGTATATAGGTTAAAGGTTAAGATCTTTTGTGAAAGAACACAGTTTGAAAGATATGGCATACAGAAGCAAACCGGATGGACATCATGAAAATGATCGGAGAGGTTGAGAGTAAAAACGTAGGCTACGTTGCCTTTTAAAATGTTTTTATGTAATGCTGCTTTTGCAACAGCTTATGGGGATCCTAATAAAATACCAAAGCACCAAATTACCCAAATACCAGTATTGCCAGATTGTTCTTGATATATGTTCTTTCATGCTACTGAGACTTGCATGGATGGCACCAGTATTGTCAGCATTTGTTTTATTAACTGGGCTGTCTGGAGTGCTCAGAGAGTAGACTAAAGAAGTGAAGTAGACAAACTGCCAGTAATTAGAACTTCTATGAAATGAGTCTGTGTAGTTACTAGGCTTGGGCGGTATACTGTATACCAGGATATTTGGAAAAAGCCACTGGATGGGTTTTCAATACAGCTGAATCTGTTTTCTTGAAGTTTTTCTTGATTAATTTGAATATTTGTAGCTACTTTTTAAGTAAATACCTGCAGTCAACTTGTGGAATACGTTATGAGTTAAAAGAACATTACGTCACAGTATTATGTAGCTTACGGTAGTCACCAATCAACAAGAAGAGACCGGAGCCTTGTGAGTCACTCTCTGTCATGCAGCATGCGCCAGGTGATCTAATTACAGTATGGAATTCACAACTAAATGTTTGCCAGCTAGATATCTTATAACTATTAAGGTAACAGTCTACAATGTGCTAAATGCTCTGCAGTTGCCCATTTGGTTTGCTAATTTAGTAGTTAGTTAGCTGTCTAGCTAAGTGGTTAGCTTCTTCCGAAATCAAGCATCCCCTTGCTAACAGCAGAGAATCCCCTCCTGGATCAAGAGCCTTGCTGGCTAATATTAGTTTTGTGCGGGCACCCAACTGTGAGAAGTGTTTGAGTTACTTGTATAGGTGAGGTCAGAAACTGTACAAAGTGTTCGCAATGCACTCATTAGCATTTAGTTAGCGTCCTCTATGATGATTCCTTAGTACTAGTTAGCATTTTGTTAGCATTCTGCTCAGTGATGTTTTTTTGGCCTTTGAATATTAGTACTTTTAAAATAAATACCTGTAGTCAAGTTGTTCGCTAGGTAATAGATAAAGCACATCGCGTTCATAATTTCGCCCGTTAGATAATTTTTCATTATGAAGCTTTCTGTTAGGTTCTGAACAAACAGAGTAAAAACTAAAACGGAATCTAGGAAAAGTTCAAACTAAGTTTATTCACCCAAAGGGTCAAACAGCTGCAAAGACAAAGCATGAATACACAAGCACATATATTTATAACCTCCTACTAGCCGGGGTCACCTCCTTACACATCTAGACAGCCAATACATCTCTGTTGCTAGTCAGGCACTTCATTGGTTCTTCTCACTGGTGTAGTCATGGCCCTGCCTGATGCTAGAACCTTCGTGGGCGTGAAAGTGTATGCGTGTGAGATAGGACTGTAGTAGGAGGGTCGTTGTGGTGGGCCCCCTCTGGCCCCCCCTCCCAGAGGTTTCTTCTCCACTACATGTATTGACTTGACCTCGGGCCGAATTCCTTGCTCCTCCCTAGTTCCTCAACTGGCCTGCCTTATCAGGAACTGAAACTAGACCTGTTGCCCTTTGCCTCCCTCCTTAGCAACATAAGATGAATTCTGCACTTCCCTTGTCTCCCTCAGTAACTTTCCATACACCAAGTTCCTATCCATCCTTCATTGACCCCAACATATACAGTGCCTTCAGAAAGTAGTCCGACCCCTTGACCTTTTCCATATTTTGTTGTGTTACAGCAATATTCTAAAATCGATTGAATTGTTTTTCCCCCTCATAAATCTACACATAATACCCCATAATGACAAAGCAAAAACATGTTTTTAGACATTTTTGCTAAATTATTAAAAATAAAAAATGGATTCAGACCCTTTACATTTACATTTACATTACATTTTAGTCATTTAGCAGACGCTCTTATCCAGAGCGACTTACAGGAGCAATTAGGGTTAAGTGCCTTGCTCAAGGGCACATTAACGTCATTTGGCGACTCTTAGCCAGAGCGACTCCACAAATTGGTGCGTTCACCCCTATAGCCAGTGGGATAACCACTTTACAATTTGGGGGGGTTAGAAGGATTACTTTCATCCTATCCCAGGTATTCCTTAAAGAGGTGGGGGTTTCAAATGTCTCCGGGAAGGTGGTGGTGACTCCGCTGTCCTGGCGTCGTGAGGGAGCTTGTTCCACCAGGTGCCAGAGCAGCGAACAGTTTTGACTGGGCTGAGCGGGAGCTATGCTTCCGCAGAGGAAGGAGCCAGCAGGCCAGAGGTGGATGACACGTAATGCCCTCGCTTTGGGTGTGAGGGACTGAGTCAGAGCCTGAAGGTACAGAGGTGCCGCCCCTCACTGCTCCATAGGCTAAGCACCATGGTCTTGTAGCGGATGCGAGCTTCAACTGGAAGCCAGTGGAGTGTGCGGAGGAGGGGGTGACGTGAGAGAACTTGGGAAGGTTGAACACCAGACGGCTGCAGGCATTCTGGATGAGTTGGGGTTTAATGGCACAGGCAGGGGAGGCCAGCCAACAGCGAGTTGCAGTAGTCCAGACGGGAGATGACAAGTGCCTGGATTAGGACCTGTGCCGCTTCCTGTGTAAGGCAGGGTCGTACTCTCCGAATGTTGTAGAGCATGAACCTGCAGGAGCGGGTCACCGCCTTGATGTTGAGCGGAGAACGACAGGGAGTTGTCCAGGGTCACGCCTAGGCTCTTCGCACTCTGGGAGGAGGACACAGCGGAGTTGTCAACCGTGATGGCGAGATCATGGAACGGGCAGTCCTTCCCCGGGAGGAAGAGCAGCTCCGTCTTGCCAGGGTTCAGCTTGCGGTGGTGATCCGTCATCCATACTGATATGTCTGCCAGACATGCAGAGATCGATTCGCCACCTGGTTATCAGAAGGGGGGAAAAGGAGAAGATTAGTTGTGTATCGTCAGCGCGTAGCAATGATAGGAAAGGCCATGTGAGGATATGACAGAGCCAAGTGACTTGGTGAATAGGGAGAAAAGGAGAGGGCCTAGAACTGAGCCCTTTACTCAGTACTTTGTTGAAGAACCTTTGGCAGTGATTACAGCATTGAGTCTTCTTGGGTATGACGCTTCAACCTTGGCACATCTGTATTTGGAGAGTTTCTCCCATTCTTCTCTGCAGATCCTCTCAAGCTCTTTCAGGTTGGATGGAGAGCACTGCTGCACAGCTATTTTCAGGTTTCTCCAGAGATGTTGGATCGGGTTGAAGTCTGGCTCTGGTTGGCCCACTCAAGGACATTCAGAGACTTGTCCCAGCCGGTCTCAGTTGTTTTGGCTGTGTGCTTTGGGTCGTTGTCCTGTTGGAAGGTGAACCTTCATCCCAGTCTGAGGTCCTGAGCACTCAGGAGCAGGTTTTCATCTAGTACCTCTCTCTGTACTTTGCTCAGTTCATCTTTGCCTCGATCCCTGACTAGTCTCCCAGTCCCTGACACTGATAAACATCCCCTACAGCATGATGCTGCCACCACCATGCTTCACCATAAGGATGGTGCCAGGTTTCCTCCAGACGGGGCGCTTGGCATTCAGGCCAAAGAGTTCAATCTTGGTTTCATCCGACCAGAGAATGTTTTTTCTCATGGTCTGAGAGTTTTTAGGTGCCTTTTGGCAACTCAACCAGGCAGTCATGTGCCTTTTACTGAAGAGTGGCTTCCGTCTGGTCACTACCATACAGGCCTGATTGGTGGAGTGCTGCAGAGATTGTTGTCCTTCTGGAAGGTTATCCCATCTCCAGAGGAACTCTAGAGCTCTGTCAGTGACCATCGTGTTCTTGGTGTCCTCCCTGACCAAGGCCCTTCTCCCACGATTGCTCAGTTTGGCCGGGCAGCCGCTCTAGGAAGAGTCTTGGGGGTTCCAAACTTCTTCCATTTAAGAATGATGGAGGCCACTGTGTTCTTGGGGATCTTCAATGCTGCAGACGTTTTTTGGTACCCTTGCCCAGATCTGTGCCGTGACACAATCCTGTCTCGGAGCTCTACGGACAACTCCTTCGACCTCATGGCTTGGTTTTTACTCTGACATGCTCTGTCAACTGTGGGACCTTATATAAACAGGTGTGTGCCTTACCAAATCATGTCCAATCAATTGAATTTACCACAGATTGACTCCAATCAAGTTGTAGAAACATCTCAAGGATGATGAATGGAAACAGGTTGCACCTGATCTCAATTCAAGTCTCATAACAAAGGGTCTGAATACTTATGTAAATATGGTAGTTCTGTTTTATATTTAATATATTAGCAACATTTTCTAAAAAGCTGTTTTCGCTTTGTCATTATGGGGTATTTTGTTTAGATTGCTGAGGATTATTATTTTTAAATCCCTTTTAGAATAAGGCTGCAACGTAACAAAATGTGGAAAAAAGTCAGGGGGTCTGAATACTTTCCGAATGCACTTGTTAGCAGTTGATGTTATTCTTCAATAACACAGACCCCAAAGCAAATCAGGGGAGAAAAATATATTTATTCAAAAAAAGAACCAATCATTGTTATGCTGGAAAGTAGATTGTAGATGTTTATTCTTCCCCTGTCCTCAGCGTTTTCTCCACTGAACAAAGAGACAGGATGTAGTTTATACCCAAGCCTTGCCTGTGGTTGACCAATTAGAATTCCTTGCAATAACATTGGGCCAATGGCCAATACCAAGTACCCCATTTCAGGCTCAATGTATAGACCATTTGGACCAATGCGAACTTGCCACATGTAGCTATGAGTCCCGGACTGGAACCCCTACATAGATTCTAAACAGATGTTGAACTGAAAAACAACTGTTTCCATTGATCGTTAATTCCTATGTTGTATATTTATCTTGGAATACTCTTACACACTGTATATAGGCTACCTGTATCAATCAGTCATTTGTTCATGTCATCACACAGCATGCAAGTCATTGAAATGCAATGAAGCATTTATGGTTTTAAAATAACAAAGCAATCCTTGAATAATTAGCGTAAACAATAAATAAACAGTTCCATTTCGGAAATTGCATTCACGAATCAATGCAATTGTTTTGGATGTTTATGGATCCTAGCTGTCACCTGGTCAGTCTATGTCATAGAAAGAGTTCATAATGTTTTGTACACTCAGTGCATATCACACCAATTGACTTTTTTAATGCTGTTCTAACAGGTGACATTGAGACATTCTCTACATCCAAAGAGCAACAGCAGGAAGATCGCAGAGCTAAGAGGTCTCACCACTGCAAAATACACACAGGAGAGAATCTGTATTCCTGCACTGACTGTGGGAAGAGCTTCACAACATCACAGGCTCTGACAGTTCATCAGAGAGTGCACACAGGAGAGAAGCCTTACTCCTGCTCTAACTGTGGGGCAAGTTTCTCTCGACTGGGCACCTTAAAACAACATGAACATATACATAGTCCTCTGTAGCTCAGCTGGTAGAGCACGGCGCTTGTAACGCAAGGTAGTGGGTTCTCCCAATGCACGCATGACTGTAACGCTTTGGATAAAAGCGTCTGCTAAATGGCAGATTATTTATATAAGTATACACACAGGAGAAAAGCCTTACTCCTGCTCTGACTGTGTAAAATGCTTCACAACATCAACTGACCTAAAAGTTCATCAGCGAACACATACAGGAGAGAAGCCTTACTCCTGCTCTGACTGTGGGAAGATTTTCTCTCGACTGGGCCACTTAAAAACACACGAACATATACACACAGGAGAGAAGCCTTACTCCTGCTCTGACTGTGTAAGTTTCTCATCAACTGGGCCCTTAAAATTCAACATGAACCTACATACATGGTCCTCTGTAGCTCAATTGGTAAAGCATGCTTGAACACAACTGGAAAAGTTCATCAGGGACCACACATACGTAAAAATGCCTACTTGCACTGACTGTAATCCTTTGGATAAAGCGTCTCTAATTGGCATATTATTATAACGTATACATACAGGAGAAAAGCCTTACTCCTGCTCTGACTGTGTAAAATGCTTCACAACATCATCTGAGCTAAAAGTTCATCAGGGAACACACACAGGAGAGAAGCCTTCCTTCTGCTCTTAATATGCAAGATTCCCGTTTGGGCAACGTAAAAACACACCAACGGTTACACACTGGAGAGAAGACTTATACTGCGCTGACTGTGAGACGAGATTCTACAGATTGGGCAATTTAAAAACACACCAACGTATACATAAGAAGTGGTAGTGGATTGGATCAAATGAAGAAAGCGTAGAACACTATTGTAATCCTATTGTTTCTCACTGTTAGATAACTGTGCAGAGGAAAGGGAGCGTTGTAGAATGTTGGCATCTCTTTACTTTACTGATCAGTGTTCACCTTGTCAGTTTTGCTGTGCTTAGATAGCTTCGACTGTATAGATATTGAGATTACCTTGGATTTGCCCTTAGGGTTGAATATCCTCTTTGAGGTGTCTCACAATGGAGTCTGGTTGACTGGGTTATACTGCTTCCCTCTGCAGTTTTCTGTGGGAATGAGCTAGTAGACACAACATACACTGAGTATACAAAACATTAAGGACACCTGCTCTTTCCATGACAGACTGACCAGGTGAACCCAGGTGAAAGCTATGATCCTTAATGATGTAGTTCGTTTTTTATGTGTGTAAGTATTTAAATTTTATGGATCACCATTAGCTTTCAGCAGAAAACAAGAAACTGCAGTTGCAGTGGGCTAAGGAATGAAAACACTGGACACTGGAGAATTTGAAAACATTGCCTGTCTGATGAATCCCGATTCCTGCTGTTTCACGCTGATGGGAGGACTAGGGTATGGAGAAAACCACGAGTACATGCATCCATGCCGTGTGTCAGCATTGCAGGCTGGTGGTGTTGGTGTGGGGTGTGTTTTCATGGCAGACATTTGGCCCCTTGATGAAGGTGGAGCAACATTTTGAATGCCACAGGATATCTAAACATCATTGCCAATCAGGTGCATCCCTTCATGGCAGCAGTTATCCATCTGCAAACATATTTTTTTCAGCAGGATTATACCCCATGCAACAAGGCTTGTCCAGGAATGGTTCGAAGAGCATGACACTGTAGTGACCAAAAGAACATGATAGTACCATGGTATTTATTTCATGGTACTACCATGTCAGGAACACACCATGGTAGTTGCACCAGTACCATGGTATTTTCCTGACATGGTAGTACCATGGTATTCTTTAGAAACATAGAGAGAAGATACGTCCAGATCTGTCATAACAGCCCGGAAGTAAAGCCAGATTGAATTTACAATATAGGGGGGTTGGCAACTAGGTTTGGCCTCCAGTCAATGTGTTGCTGAGCTTGTAGCTAGTCTGCGGGCCAGAACATAATTAGCCTATTAACAAATAGCCTATAGCTGCCCAATTCATAGTCCTACACAGTGAAGCTACACTACACATTTAACACGTGGTTAGTGGGCTAATCAATTCAATAACCATAACATAATAATGTCCATCTGGTTACAGTGGTAAAATCACCAATGTCTATATTAATAGTCCAACTGTTCTATTCAAATATATTTATCATATTTCTCCAGTATCAAACCAGTGTGTCTTGTTTGCAACGAAACTGTCGCTGTTTGGGAAGAGTTCAATCTGAGATGTTATTATGAATCTAAGCATGGTACTTTCAGAAGTAGATTCAGAAGTCCGACGCAGAAAGGAAGGTAGGCCTAAGGAGTGAACACCCTGTGTGTTTTACAGTGGACATTTTATTATGTGCATATTTTATTATTATTGAACCTTTATTTAACTAGGCGGTTCTTATCGAATTACACAAATCCACAAGGAGTCATTAGAAACCATATTTGTTTAAGCAAGTCAGCCATATCAGCTATGTTTTTTTAAGGCAGTAAATGAGGCTGAATAAACTTTTTCGCTGCCAGACTAAGCTCCGTGGCTGACAGCCAGGTGTAGCAGTGGTAAGGATTCACTCCATGGTGTTGAAAGGAAAGCTCAAACTTTATGCTGGGCTAACAATAATTATGTTACAAATGGTTTAAGCGTTCCGATATTGTCACTAATCTGTATTTAGACTGTCTGCTACTTCAGGTCTAAATAGGGGTATAATCTATACCTTGTGACAATGTAGGACTACTGAAACCATTGTAAGACAGACTTTTTGTTAGCCTTTAAGGCGTCAGCATGTTTCCCAGCCGAAACAGTTCGGAAGAGTTTGTGCATATATTATGACTTTTTGTTTTCGTTTTGGACTTTTGGTAAGGTTTTTTTCAGTTGTTCTGGCACACAAAATGTTTTCCTCGAGTCAAGCCGAAGTCTGTAGCCGAAGGGGAAGGGGGTTATCGGTCAACAGTAGGTATTCTTCATTAATGTCTTTGTTAAAGTATTTCTCAGTTAAATCTGCATGAAAACGACTCGTCTCTCATTTAATGACAAACATCTTTGTTAAATGTAAAATTGCACGACTAAGATCTCCTCGGCAAAAACATCAACATTAAAGACGGAATTCTTGAGTTTTCTGACTATTTTGAGGAAGTGGCTATAGACCCTTTTCCAGTACATGACACACTGACGTCACAAACAGATGCGTGCGACTCTTGGCGGCAGTAGTCTAGATTTACATGTTTATTAGTTATAAACAAAATAACTTTTTGGGGTTCTCATACACTTACAATTATGTTTTGATTCTTGCTTGAACAGTCGCTATGATTATATTTGGTTGTGTGTGAGCTTTGCAAAATACCTTCGATGCAGCAGTTGTTAGCTAGAATGCGTATGCTGATTGATATAGGCTGTAGCAAAAAGCTAGCCAAAGAGCCATTTTACTGGTTGAAGTGTTTTTTAAGTATAATGCAGTTGATTTGTGATGATGCCACAAACATTATATTAAGCAGGGCATTCATACGAGCCTTAAAATCCAATTATAATCCAAAGTAGTGTGAAATGCACTCATAAGCAACATGTAAATAGAGGCTTTTTTTTGCTGGCGTTCTATAAGAACTCCCCTTGTTCTGCCACCAACTCGCGCCCATCCCCCTCTTGCAGCTAGTTTTTGAAACCAGAAAGGGGTCTATGGCGTCTCAAAATGGACAAACCGTACTACTGCCGTTTTTTCTCGTTTTTCAAGCAAAGGTCTCTAAGGGAATATGCGAGCACAGTGTCTGCAACACCACTAAGCAAGGGGCACCACCAAGCAAGCGGCACCATGAAGACCAAGGAGCTCTCCAAACAGGTCAGCGACAAAGTTGTGGAAAAGTACAGATCAGTGTTGGGTTCTAAAAAAAATATCAGAAACTTTGAAAATTCCATGGAGCACCGTTAAATCCATTATTAAAAAATGCAAAGAATATGGCACCACAACAAACCTGTCAAGAGAGGGCCACCCACCAAAACTCACGGACCAGGCAAGGAGGGCATTAATCAGAGAGGCTGAATAGTTATGCACGCTCAAGTTCTGTTTTTTTTTCTTATTTCTTGTTTGTTTCACAAAAACATATTTTTTTCATCTTCAAAGTGGTAGGCATGTCGTGCAAATCAATTGATACAAACCCCCAAAAATCCATTTAAATTCCAGGTTGTAAGGCAATAAAATAGGAAAAATGCCAAGGGGGGTGAATACTTTCACAAGCCACTGAATGTAAGATTACTTGGTTTGTATTCAGGGGACTAGGTATGTTTTAGTAGTGGTTTGTTTGCAGCAATTCAACCAAGAAGTTCTGATTCACGCAGTCTCCTCTGAACAGTTGATGTTGAGATGTGTCTGTTACTTGAACTCTGTGAAGCATTTATTGGGACTGCAATTTCTGAGGCTGGTAACTCTAATGAACTTATCCTCTGCAGCAGAGGTAACTCTGGGTCTTACTTTCCTGTGGCGGTCCTCATGAAGGCCAGTTTCATCATAGCACTTGATGGTTTTTGCGACTGCACTTGATGAAACTTTAAAAGAACTTCACATTTTCCGGATTGACTGACCTTCATGTCTTAAAGTAATGGACTGTCGTTTCTCTTTGATTATTTGAGCTGTTCTTGCCATAATATGGACTTGGTCTTTTACCAAAGAGGACTATCTTCTGTATACCACTCCTACCTTGTCACAACACAACTGATTGGCTCAAACACATAAAAAGGAAAGAAATTCCACAAATTAACTTTTAACAAGGCACACCTGTTAATTGAAATTCAATATTGTGCAAAGCTGTCATCAAGGCAAAGGGTGGCTACTTTGTAGAATCTCAAATATTAAATATATTTTGATTTGTTTAACACTTTTTTGATTACTACATGATTCCATGTGTTATTTCATAGTTTTGATGTCTTCACTATTATTCTACAATGTAGAAAAACTTGAATGAGTAGGTGTCCAAACATTTGACTGGTACTGTATATATATATATAAAAAGCATTATCAATATTTCAAATAAATTATCAACACAGTAATAAATGGCTAGAAAAACTCATTCATAATCAAATATAAATCTAGAGGTATAAATACATTGTTCCTTTTGATAGTGGTAAATTGTAATTATTAGTATTATTAACATAACATAATATTAAATAATTCCACCTTTCCAAATGATTGCCTACAACAGAATTTACATCCACTTGAGAAATAATAAAACAGTAGATAAACTGACTGAATATCTGAAGGATATTTTTGTACTTTTAAGGAAGGTGAGTATTGGCAAAGTGTGACACATTCTGAAAATTGTCTTTCCTTGAACACCTTCCAGAATCATCCCATTGTCTTAACCCCTAACATGATACCATTCTAAACACTATGAACTAAAAAATAAATAAATATTAAACACAGGATCAAAGACTCTTCTTAAAACACTAATTGTTCTGAGATCATTGAAATAGTCCAGGTAATCCATTTTCTCTCATTGCCAATGTCAACCTGGGGGCCAACATCCATTAATCTGAAGTTAAACCTGCCTCTGGCCAGGTTTAATTTAAGCCTTCACTTAGATCCAGTGGTGAACCGTGACTATAGGACCTAGGCCTTCAGAGGGACCAAAATCTACCAATACGTTGTATCAAAAAATATATATCATGAAAATAGCAGAAAACATAGCATCACTTAATACGCCAGACATTATATATTCTGTAGTCGGCCCATTCTAGTTCTAGTGAAGGAGGAGCAATGCTTTTTGATGACATTATGAATGAATCAAACAGGCCGCGCTTCGGGCTGCCGCGCACACAGACAGAACCCGCATGGGACACAACATGACACATCGAATTTTGAAGATGGCGCCGACAGATATGGCAGCTCTGCTTCTAGCTCCTAAGCAACTTTGCAGTATTTCTTACATTATTTGGCCAGTATTTTTTTTGTGTTATTACATTACAGCCGGAAATAACTTTGGGATATCAGAGCGGCGGTAACTCACCTGCCATCACTAGCCGGCTTCCACCCGGTTACGCAACCCTGCAGCTTAGAGGCTACTACCCTACATATATAGACTTGGAATCAATGGCCACTTTAATAATGAAACACTAGTCACTTTAATAATGTTTACATATTTTTGCTTTACTCATCTCATATGTATATACTGTATTCTATTCTACTGTATTTTATTTTATGCCACACCGACCTTGCTCATCCTAGTATTTATATATTTCTTCAATCCATTCTTTTACTTTTAGATTTGAGTGTATTGTGTGTATTGTTAGATACTACTGCACTGTTGGCGCTAGAAACACAAGCATTTCGCTACACCCGCAATAGCATCTGCTAAATATGTATATGTGACCAATACAATTTGATTTGATTTGAACATAATGCACTGTTTGCACAGCTTATGGTAGCCAGCACCACTATCACACTATCACCAATAGAGACAACAACAGTGTCACATCAGATGTGAAAGGCTTGTGGTGCTGAAAGGACAGCAACCGTAATACCTGTGCACTCCATGGCGCTGAAGGAGAGCCAGTTTTGGTCAAACACAGAGACAGGGCTGATAGCCAGGAGACAGCAGTCTCACACAGCATCAAATAATGTTAGAGAATAAGCCGCCCATTCACTCCAGTAGGCCCCATGAAGTCAGAACAATACAATAGCACAACCATTTCATTTCCAAAATGAAATTAACAAACCAGCTATTACTTCCCATTGCAAATATATTTTATCACGTTCATCACACTAACTGGTGATACAAAGTTTAAATGCAACAATGTTTTACAGTCATTGTAAGTGAGGACCTGGTGGACCTATTGGGAAACCACACAATCATTTGGCCTTTTTTGGGGCTTGGGCTCATTAAATGTTGTTAATGTAGGGCTCATAAAATGCATTTAATATATGTCTGATCAGGCTCAGGTAGCATCAGGTTTGTATTTTCATGCTGATCAAAGCTCTAATCAAATCCAGACATTTATAAGCGTTATAATGCTTTTGAATGACACTTCCGGTTTTGGCGGAAAATACCGGGTTACCCGGGAGAAGAGTGATTTATTCTCGGGATGGAACATTTGTAAAACACCGGGGAAATATTAAACCCTATTGGCATACCAGTTGATTCACAAGACACCAACTAAGTAACTTACATATACGGTATTATTAATAAAGACAGGCTATTTTTATTGTTCATATTATTTGCGTTGATGATGTATTGAAGTCAAGTGGTTCAACATTCAAATGTAGTTGGATGGACCACACAGGACTGCTTGGAAAACGCGACGGTCGGTGGAACACTTGCGCCACCAAGTGGACAATTGCTTCAGTTCCCTTGTGGCATCAACGCTACCAGAGATATGTGATATAAGATCAAATGTTATGTCAATATTATTACCTCTAAATTGATTCCCCCACCTGTATTTCATATATTATTATTCCGATTTAGCTGTTAATCTGGATTTAATTTATAAACACTTTCTGTCATTTCCGATTGGAGGTCAGATGACCACGTGACTTCCGATCCTACCAATGTGTTACTTTGTAACAGTCAAAAGTGGTTATTCCCAACGTTGATCAACTCCTAATGTATGACGTGCCCGAGAACGGCACCTTCCTCCCGAAAGCATTGCGGTATCGCTTCTCGGCCTTTTGGCTAAGATCAAGATCAAGTTGCAGTACCAAGGAGATCCTGAAGGTGGAGCGATGTCGTCATCGTCCACGTCACAGTCGGCAGCCGCCGGACTGAAGAACACGCTGCGTTTTCAATGGACTGGAAAAGAAAAGTTGATGGAAAGAGTTATTATTATCTTTTTGGACCTCTACGCTTGACAGCAGACGATGTGCACTGTCTGCAACAAAACACACCGGAGAAGTTTTATGATGTGTCTTTCTACACCATCACCAGGCTGGAGGAGGTGAGAGGGCTCTTCCGAGCGAACTAGACAGCACCCGCCCTCAGTAGCTTTCAAGTTGAGTCCCTGTGCAGGCACATTCTGAGGGTGACGCCCTAGGCATCTGGACAGGGAAGAGGCAGTTTCTCGTCCTGCTAAAGGAAGACGAGAGCGGCCATGATGGCTACCTCCATCCTCCCGCGTCTTTTTCTATCGGTGCAGACAGGGGTTACCTCATGTATGCTGGGCAGCCTCGTTTTTGCAGGAAGTGCAGCACGTACGGGCACCTCGCTGATGCCTGCACCCAGACAAGGTGCAGAAACTGTGGGGCCCTCGGCCATGTAATGAGGGATTGCACCGTGCCTAAGCGCTGCAGTCTGTGCAGCTCAGAGGAGCACCTGTTCCGTCACTGCCCAAAGGCAGCCCCCCTCCTACGCCAGAGCGGTGAGCGGGAAAAGAGCAGATGAGGGAAAAGTTATAGAGCTACGCGCTATTGAGGAGGTCGTGAAGGAGCTAGTGATGGAGAGAGAACTGCGAGAGTCTGAGGAGAGCGGGAGTGCGGCGCCATCATCACCTCATGAGGAGAGCGGAGCGGGGGACAGGAGCTGGAGCAAGCAGATGGAGGAGGCTCGGGAGAGCCCACCGCGCCCTCCGCTCCGGAGAGCTGGACCACGGTGGGAGAGAGGAGGAAGTGCTCTGTCAAGAGGAAGCAGATGAGCCCTGTTTCCCCACTCATCCGCATGGAGGCGACGGAGGAGTCCGCCCTGGGGGGGAATCGCTTCAGTTGTTTTGCAAGCGGGGAGTCTGAGGAGAAAAGCGCGGGAAACCCGGGCAGCGCAGAGGAGACTCTGCTTTCCCTGTCAGGCGCGAGCTCTACCGACAGCAGCGGTCTCGCACCCAGCGGTGTTCCAGCACCCACACTGACTGAGGAGGAAAGGGTTTTCCCGACCCCTATCTTTGTGGACAGTCCTCCCCCCTGGGGACCACCGTTTCCCAGACAGGCCTCCTAACGAGGAACTGTACTTAAAGTGAGTCTGGAAATTCATGTCATATTTAGATAGTTGTCTGCTTCCCTCCTTTCCCCATGTCGTCCCTTTTTTAACATAGCTAGCATAAACGCTAGAGGGCTTAGGAACCCCGTTAAAAGGGCGACTGTTTTTTCCCATTTGTCCTCCATTTGCTTCTCTGTGTGTTTTTTACAAGAAGTACATTTAAAAGATCAAAATGATGTGGAGAGATTTACGAGGGAATGGGTTCAGGGAGAGTCAAGGTGGAGTGTCGGCGGGGTGCATTCTACAGGGGTTGGTGTTCTATGTGGAAATAGGGATTTAAAAATAGTGGGAAGTTTTTCGGCAGTACACGGGAGGGTTTTAATAGTAGATATTGATTGGAGGGGTAAATGTCTTCGGCTAATTAATGTATATGCACCATCGACACCCAAGGAAAGGAGGGAAATGCTGAACAACCTAGACGCTATTTTTATGACAAACAGACAGGTTATTATGGGGGGAGATTTTAATGTATCATATGACCGGGGTAATCTGGGCGGGCATCTTGTAAAAAATCTAATAGAGAAATATAATTTGGTGGATACTTATAGAGTGGCGCATGCAAATGATCCCGGTTTCACCTGGGGAAACAGCAGGGGCGCGAGGAGCCGCATAGATTATGTGTTTGTTCCGCGTGGACTCGGTGTGTCCTCTGCACGCGTCACTCCGGTTTTTTATTCGGACCACAGTTGCCTGTCTGTGACAGTAGAATTAAAAACAATTGAATTTGGAAAAGGATATTGGAAAATTAATAATGGTATTTTACATGACAAAACATTTGAGACTAGATTTAGGTATTTTTTCCAGGGCTGTGTAACCATGAAATCCTTTTATTCTACTGTCATAGACTGGTGGGAGAGCACAAAATTACGAATCAAGATTTTTATTCAGAATTATTGCAAAGATAAAGCACGTAATAAATACAAAGATTTTTATAAGTTGCAGAACGAACTAGAAGATCTGCACATCCAAGGTAATTTGAATGGTGGTGGTTTAGATAAAGACACATTCTGTAACCTGCAGAAAAAGCAGCAGGCCTTTTTTGAAAAGAAAGCTTGAGATTTCATGTTTAAAAGTCAACAAGATAAATGGGATAATGATGAGAAGTGCTCTGCATATTTTTTCAAACAAATTAAGTCACGGGGAAAGAGGAGGACCATTTCGGCTTTATTGAATCAAGACGGGGAGACGGTTGAGGATGGAGATGGCATGCTTGGTGTCGCTACCCAGCACTTTTCTCAGCTATTCCAAAAGCAAACAATTAATTATGAGAAGGGGACTACTTTTTTTAAATGTGTGGACGTGCAGATACCTTTAGATATTAGAGACCAATTAGAAGGGGAATTGAATTTAGATGAAATATATATGGCACTGAAGAGCATGAAAGATAACAAAGTACCAGGAGTGGATGGGCTCTCTAAAGAGTTTTACATCGTTTTTGGGGATTTAATTGGATGTCATCTTTTGGAAGTATTTAGAGTTATTTTTGGTTTGGAGCATATGGGAGGTTCAATGTGCAAGGGGGTAATCTCGCTACTTTACAAAAAGGGAGACCCCAAGACACTAGCAAATTGGAGACCTTTAACAATGTTGTGTGTAGACTATAAATTATTAAGTAAAGCCATAACTAATCGTCTGTCTTCTGCCATGGCATATGTTGTTGGTTTTGACCAAACATGTGGTGTGGTAGGGAGAAAGTTAACCTGGAACTTGCAATTGCACAGAGACGTTCAAGCATATTTAGAGGAAAGGCACCTGCCAGCTATTACTGTAAATTTGGACCAGGAAAAAGCCTTTGACATGGTAAACCATGAGTTTTTGTTTAGAGTTCTGAAAAAATGTGGTTTTGGAAATAATTTCATGAAATGGGTAAAAATTCTTTATAGTAATGTGGGAAGCAGAGTAAATATTAATGGGAATATTGGAAATGTAATCAAGCAATTACGAGGTGTCAGACAGGGGGACCCTCTCTCTGCGCTATTGTATGTTTTATATATTGAACCTTTCGCATGTGCAATTAGGACAAATTACAACATCAAAGGCATTATATTACCTGGAGGGGATATTCTAAAAATTTCACAATACGCGGACTGACACCATTTTATATTTACAAGACGACCTGAGCTTGAAAGAGGTTATCAAAGTCATTGATGAGTTCTCTGTTGCCTCCGGGTCTAGGATTAACAAGAATAAAACAGAAATAAAATATATGGGACAGTGGAAATGGAGATCTGATCAGTTATGTGGTTTGACTGTGTGCACAGGACCAATGGTAGTGCTCGGGATATCTTTCGGAAATCAAATTAAAGATGACATGGTTAATTGGAAAGAAAAACTACTTTCGCTTAATAAAAGATTGGGACTGTGGAAAGTGAGGCGACTATCTTTTAGTGGCAAGGTGTTAGTGCTGAAGGCGGACATTCTGCCTTCATTACTCCACCTTGCATATGTGTTTCCCATGCCGGTGTCTCTAAGGAAAATGTTCATACGTGTACTGTTTAATTTCTTTTGGGGGGATATGAGTACATCCGGAGAGATCGGATGTACCAGCCTATAGAGGCTGGTGGAAGGGATTTCCCTCATATTCCTCTAAAACTAGATGCGTTGTTCTACTCAAACGTTTGTTGTCTTTTGTCGTCTTCTGTACACAAATGTAATATATTAATCAAATTCTGGCTGTCCATACCGTTAAGGTTTATGGTGGAGTGGGATAATAGTAAGCCAAAAGCTGAAATTATCCCATTACATTTTAAGAAAATAGTTGAATGGGCAAGGAAAAACCCTGTCTGCAAAGTAAAAGAAAATGTAATCAACCACAGACTGCTATATGTGAAATTGATAGAAAATTGTTGTCCTAGAGACCGATTACCTATATCACCTTCCACCTGGCTACGGGCACAATTAAAAGGTTTAGACAACAGACTGAAAGATTTTAATTGGCTTGTTTTACACAGACGTCTTCCGGTCCGTTCAACATTATATGATCATAATTTGACCCTGAATAAATTTTGTCCCAGGGACAACTGTTTCGCAATTGAAACAATTCCCCATGTTTTATGGGAATGCTCTTTTGCCCAAATAGTTTGGAAGAAAATTAAAATGGATTTTAATATTTTAAAAAACATTGATTATGAAGGGGTAGCCAAATTTGAACTAAAACATGTGGAAAAGGTGCAATTATTAGAATTAGTGACTCTGGTGTCCCTTATCAAGACCAAACTTTGGGAGGCCAGATGTGGTGCGGTCAATGACACCCTCAAGTGGTCACCGACGGGATTGGTTAAATTTATAAAACAAGACATTTGGAAAAAAATACAATTCGAAATAGATAAGTGGGGCATCACATCTGTTAAACATAGATGGAAAGGGATATACCCTTCTTTGTAAACGTTTTTTATAGCCTATATATAGGCCTATGTATAACTGTATTCTGTCGTTTAAATTGAAATGTAGGCTCCTTTGTAAATATTCGATACACTGAGGTTTATTCAGAGTTCCCTTTGGTATATATGTATGATTTTATTTCTATAATAGTTTTTATTCCTTTGAAAGATCAGCTTTGGGAGATTGTTAGAGGCAATTGTTTACATGCTTCTCTTGAATGTAGGCCTTTTAGCTGGTCAGGTTCCTCAGAACAGCACTTTTGTTAGGAGTTTTGCTATTTTTATACGGTTAAGGTACTGTTTTTGTAAATCCATGTTATGTACAACGTTATGCACTGAATTTGTACTTGTATTTGAATGTGAAATGAAAATAAAAATTATTTTTCCAAAAAAAAAAATCTGTTCTTATCAGTTTAATATCTGATACGTCACAAAAGCACGTAATAAATACAAAGAATTTTTTATAAGTTGCAGAACAAACTAGAAGATCTGCACATCCAAGGTAATTTGAATGGTGGTGGTTTAGATAAAGACACATTGTGTAACCTGCAGAAAAGCAGCAGGCCTTTTGAAAAGAAAGCTCGAGATTTCATGTTTAAAAGTCAACAAGATAAATGGGATAATGATGAGAAGTGCTCTGCATATTTTTTTCAAACAAATTAAGTCACTGGGAAAGAGGAGGACCATTTCGGCTTTATTGAATCAAGACGGGGACACGGTTGAGGGATGGAGATGGCATGCTTGGTGTCGCTACCCAGCACTTTCTCAGCTATTCCAAAAGCAAACAATTAATTATGAGAAGGGGACTACTTTTTTAAAATGTGTGGATGTGCAGATACCTTTAGATATTAGGAGACCAATTAGAAGGGGAATTGAATTTAGATGAAATTAATATATGGCACTGAAGAGCATGAAAAGATAACAAAGTACCAGGAGTGGATGGGCTCTCTAAAGAGTTTTACTATAGTTTTTGGGATTTAATTGGATGTCATCTTTTGGAAGTATTTAGAGTTATTTTGGTTTGGGAGCATATGGGAGGTTCAATGTGCGAGGGGTAATCTCGCTACTTTACAAAAAGAGGAGACCCCAAGACACTAGCAAATTGGAGGACCTTTAACAATGTTGTGTGTAGACTATAAAGTATTAAGTAAAAGCCATAACTAATCGTCTGTCTTCTGCCATGGCATATGTTGTTGGTTTAGACCAAACATGTGGTGTGGTAGGGAGAAAGTTAACCTGGAACTTGCAATTGCACAGAGACGTTCAAGCATATTTAGAGGAAAGGCACCTGCCAGCTGTTACTGTAAATTTGGACCAGGAAAAAGCCTTTGACATGGTAAACCATGAGTTTTGTTTAGAGTTCTGAAAAATGTGGTTTTGGAAATAATTTTATGAAATGGGTAAAATTCTTTATAGTAATGTGGGAAGCAGAGTAAATATTAATGGGAATATTGGAAATGTAATCAAGCAATTCCGAGGTGTCAGACAGGGGACCCTCTCTCTGCGCTATTGTATGTTTTATATATTGAACCTTTCGCATGTGCAATTAGGACAAATTACAACATCAAAGGCATTATATTACCTGGAGGGATATTCTAAAAAATTTCACAATACGCAGACGACACCATTTTATATTTACAAGACGACCTGAGCTTGAAAGAGGTTATCAAAGTCATTGATGAGTTCTCTGTTGCCTCCGGGTCTAGGATTAACAAGAATAAAACAGAAATAAAATATATGGGACAGTGGAAATGGAGATCTGATCAGTTATGTGGTTTGACTGTGTGCACAGGACCAATGGTAGTGCTCGGGATATCTTTCGGAAATCAAATTAAAGATGACATGGTTAATTGGAAAGAAAAAAACTACTTTCGGCAATAAAAGATTGGGACTGTGGAAAGTGAGGCGACTATCTTTTTAGTGGCAGGGTGTTAGTGCTGAAGGCAGACATTCTGCCTTCATTACTCCACCTTGCATATGTGTTTCCCATGCCGGTGTCTCTAAGGAAAATGTTCATACGTGTACTGTTTAAATTCTTTTGGGGGGGATATGAGTACATCCGAAGAGATCGGATGTACCAGCCTATAGAGGCTGGTGGAAGGGATTTCCCTCATATTCCTCTCAAACTAGATGCGTTGTTCTACTCAAACGTTTGTTGTCTTTTGTCGTCTTCTGTACACAAATGTAATATATTAATCAAATTCTGGCTGTCCATACCGTTAAGGTTTATGGTGGAGTGGGATAACAGTAAGCCAAAAGCTGAAATTATCCCATTACATTTTAAGAAAATTGTTGAATGGGCAAGGAAAAACCCAGTCTGCAAAGTAAAAGAAAATGTAATCAACCACAGACTGCTATATGTGAAATTAATAGAAAATTGTCGTCCTAGAGACCGATTACCAATATCACCTTCCACCTGGCCACGGGCACAATTAAAAGGTTTAGACAACAGACTGAAAGATTTTAATTGGCTTGTTTTACACAGACGTCTTCCGGTCCGTTCAACATTATATGATCATAATTTGACCCTGAATAAATTTTGTCCCAGGGACAACTGTTTCGCAATTGAAACAATTCCCCATGTTTTTATGGGAATGCTCTTTTGCCCAAATATTTTGGAAGAAAATTAAAATAGATTTTAATATTTTAAAAAACATTGATTATGAAGGGTAGCCAAATTTGAACTAAAAATGTGGAAAAGGTGCAATTATTAGAATTAGTGACTCTGGTGTCCCTTATCAAGACTAAACTTTGGGAGGCCAGATGTGGTGCGGTCAATGACACCTCAAGTGGTCACCGACGGGATTGGTTAAATTGATAAAACAAGAAATTTGGAAAAAAATACAATTCGAAATAGATAAGTAAGGCATCACATCTGTTAAATATAGATGGAAAGGGATATACCCTTCTTTGTAAATGTTTTTTTTAAGCCTATATATAGGCCTATGTATAACTGTATTCTGTCATGTAAATTGAAATGTAGGCTAAGCTCTTTGTAAATATTTGATATACAATGAGGTTTATTCAGAGTTCCCTTTGGTATATGTGTATGATTTTATTTCTATAATAGTTTTTATTCCTTTGAAAGATCAGCTTTGGGAGATTGTTAGAGCCAATTGTTTACGATGCTTCTCTTGAATGTAGGCCTTTTAGCTGGTCAGGTTCCTCAGACAGCACTTTTAGGAGTTTTGCTATTTTTATACGGTTAAGGTACTGTTTTTGTAAATCCATGTTATGACAACGTTATGCACTGAATTTGTACTTGTATTTGAATGTGAAATGAAAATAAAATTATTTTTCAAAAAAAAAAAAAAAAATCTGTTCTTATCAGTTTAATATCTAGCTCACGTCATATGTTGTTGGTTTAGACCAAACATGTGGTGTGGTAGGAGAAAGTTAACCTGGAACTTGCAATTGCACAGAGACGTTCAAGCATATTTAGAGGAAAGGCACCTGCCCAGCCTATCACTGTAAATTTGGACCAGGAAAAAGCCTTTGACATGGTAAACCATGAGTTTGTTTAGAGTTCTGAAAAATGTGGTTTTTGGAAATAATTTCATGAAATGGGTAAAATTCTTTATAGAATGTGGAAGCAGAGAGTAAATATTAATGGGAATAGTTGAAATGTAATCAAGCAATTACGAGGTGTCAGACAGGGGGACCCTCTCTCTGCGCTATTGTATGTTTTATATATTGAACCTTCGCATGTGCAATTAGGGACAAATTACAACACTCAAAGCATTATATTACCTGGAGGGGATATTCTAAAATTTCACAATACGCAGACGACACCATTTTTATATTTACAAGACGCAACCTGAGCTTGAAAGGAGGTTATCAAAGTCATTTGATGAGTTCTCCCTGTTGCCTCCGGGTCTAGGATTAACAAGAATAAAACAGAAATAAAATATATGGGACAGTGGAAATGGAGAGATCTGATCAGTTATGTGGTTTGACTGTGTACTAGGACCAATGGTAGTGCTCGGGATATCTTCCTCTGAAATCAAATAAAAAGATGACATGGTTAATTGGAAAGAAAAACTACTTTAACTAATAGTATTGGGACTAGGGAAAGTAGGCGACTATCTTTTAGTGGCAAGGTGTGTTATACACAAGGCGGACATTCTGCCTTCATTACTCCACACCTTGTATGTTGTGTTTCCCATGCCGGTGTCTCTAAGGAAAATGTTAATCGTGTACTGTTTAATTTCTTTTGGGATGAGTACATCCGGGAGATCTGATACCAGCCTAAGAGGCTGGTGGAAGGGATTTCCCTCATATTCCTCTAAAACTAGGATGCGTTGTTCTACTCAAACGTTTTGTTGGTCTTTTGTCAAGTCTTCTGTACACAAATGGGCATATCTATCAAATTCTGACTGTCCGAACCGTTAAGGTTTATGGTGGAGTGGGATAATATAAATAAACTTTATCATTACATTTTAAGAAAATAGTTGAATGGGCAAGGGAAAAACCCTGTCTGCAAAGTAAAAGAAAATGTAATCAACCACACAGACTGCTATATGTGAAATTGATAGAAAATTGTTGTCCTAGAGACCGATTAGCCATCATATCACCCTTCCAACTCGGCTACGGGCACAATTAAAAAGGGCTTTGCATGCCGACTGAAAGATTTTAATTGGCTTGTTTTACACAGACGTCTTCCGCCGTCCGTTCAACATTATATGATCATGGACCCTGAATAAATTTTGTCCCAGGGACAACTGTTTTAATTCAAACAATTCCCCATGTTTTATGGGAATGCTCTTTTGCCCAAATAGTTTGGAAGAAAATTAAAAATGGATTTTGTATTTAAAAAAACATTGATTATGAAGGGGGTAGCCAAATTTGAACTAAAACATGTGGAAAATTTAATCATTAGAATTAGGTGACTCTGGTGTCCACTTATCAAGACCAAACTTTGGGAGAAGCCCAGATGTGAGTGCGGTCAATAATTTACCCTCAAGTGGTCACCCGACGGGATTGTTACAATTTATAAAACAAGAAATTTGGAAAAAATACAATTCGGAATAGATAAGTGGGGCATCACATCTGTTAAACATAGATGGAAAAGTGATATATACCCTTCTTTGCTAAACGTTTTTATAGCCGAGAATATATATAGGCCTATGTATAAC
>NW_025535924.1:0-75604 GCF_020615455.1 Coregonus clupeaformis | reverse complement strand
CTCATGGTTTTCTCCATACCTTAGTCCTCCCATCAGCATGAAACAGCAGGAACCGGGATTCATCAGACCAGGCAATGTTTTTCAAATTCTCCAGTGTCCAGTGTTTTCATTCCTTAGCCCACTGCAACTGCAGTTTCTTGTTTTCTGCTGAAAGCTAATGGGGATCCATAATAAATACACCACAACTACATCATTAAGGGATCATAGCTTTCACCTGGGTTCACCTGGTCAATCTATTCATGGAAAGAGCAGGTGTCCTTAATGTTTTGTCCACTCAGTGTATGTTGTGTCTACTAGCTCATTCCCACAGAAAACTGCAGAGGGAAGCAGTACCACCCAGTCAACCAGACTCCATTGTGAGACGCCTCACAGAGGATATTCAACCCTAAGGGCAAATCCAAGGTCATCTCAATATCTATACAGTAGAAGCTATCTAAACACAGCAAAACTGACAAGGTGAACACTGATCAGTAAAGTAAAGAGATGCCAACATTCTACAACGCTCCCTTTCCTCTGCACAGTTCTCTAACAGTGAGAAACAATAGGATTACAATAGTGTTCTACGCTTTCTTCATTTGATCCAATCCACTACCACTTCTTATGTATACGTTGGTGTGTTTTTAAATTGCCCAATCTGTAGAATCTCGTCTCACAGTCAGTGCAGTGATAAGTCTTCTCTCCAGTGTGTAACCGTTGGTGTGTTTTTACGTTGCCCAATCGGGAGAAACTCTTGCCATATTAAGAGCAGAAGTAAGGCTTCTCTCCTGTGTGTGTTTCCTGATGAACTTTTAGCTCAGCTGATGTTGTGAATCATTTTACACAGTCAGAGCAGGAGTAAGGCTTCTCTACTGTATGTATACGTTCATGTGTTTTTAAGTTGCCCAGTAGAGAGAAACTATTCCCACAGTCAGAGCAGGAGTAAGGCTTCTCTCCTGTGTGTGTTCTCTGATGAACTTTTAGGTCAGTTGATGTTGTGAAGCATTTTACACAGTAAGAGCAGGAGTAAGGCTTTTCTCCTGTGTGTGTTCGCTGATGAACTTTTAGCTCAGTTGATGTTTTGAAGCATTTTACACAGTCAGAGCAGGAGTAAGGCTTCTCTCCTGTGTGTATCCGTTGGTGTGATTTTAAGTGTTCCCTTTGAGAGAAATTCTTCCCACAGTCAGAGCAGGAGTAAGGCTTCTCTCCTGTATGTGTTCGCTGATGAACTTTTAGCTCAGTTGATGTTTTGAAGCATTTTACACAGTCAGAGCAGGAGTAAGGTTTTTCTCCTGTGTGTATACGTTCATGTTGTTTTAAACTGCCCAGTCGAGAGAAACTTGCCCCACAGTCAGAGCAGGAGTAAGGCTTCTCTCCTGTGTGTATACGTTCATGTGTTTTTAAGTTGCCCAGTCGAGAGAAACTCTTCCCACAATCAGAGCAGGAGTAAGGCTTCTCTCCTGTGTGTGTTCGCTGATGAACTTTTAGCTCAGTTGATGTTTTGAAGCATTTTACACAGTCAGAGCAGGAGTAAGGCTTTTCTCCTGTGTGTATTCGTTCATGTTGTTTTAAACTGCCCAGTCGAGAGAAACTTGCCCCACAGTCAGAGCAGGAGTAAGGCTTCTCTCCTGTGTGTATACGTTCATGTGTTTTTAAGTTGCCCAGTAAAGGGAAACTCTTCCCACAGTCAGAGCAGGAGTAAGGCTTCTCTCCTGTGTGTGTTCTCTGATGAACTTTTAGCTCAGCTGATCTTGTGAAGTATTTTACACAGTCAGAGCAGGAGTAAGGCTTTTCTCCTGTGTGTGTTCGTATATTTGCTCAGTTTTTTTTTTAAGCAGGAGTAGGCTCTCTCCTGTGTGTATCCGTTGGTGTGATTTTAAGTGTTCCCATTGAGAGAAATGCTTCCCACAGTCAGAGCAGGAGTAAGGCTTCTCTCCTGTGTGTGTTCTCTGATGACGTTTTAGCTCAGTTGATGTTATGAAGCATTTTACACAGTCAGAGCAGGAGTAAGGCTTATCTCCTATGTGCACTCTCTGATGAACTGTCAGAGCCTTTGATGTTGTGAAATTCTTCCCACAGTCAGTACAGGAATTCAGATTCTCTCCTGTGTGTATTTGTAGGTGTATTTTTAACTTTGATAGAATTGAGAAACTCTCCTCACAATGTGGGCAGTGGTGAGACCTCTTAGCTCTGTGATCTTCCTGCTGTTGCTCTCTGGATGTATTGAATGTCTCAACATGGTCTCCTGTGTGAACAACAACAGAAGAACAAATCAGTTGGTGTGATATACATGTCAATCAAATGTATTTTATGAAGCCCTCTTTACATCAGAAGTTGTCACAAAGGGCTTTATAGAAACCCAGCCAAAACCCCCAAAGAGCAAGCAATGCAGATGAAGAAGCCATATCATCCTCCACTCACTATCACAAGGGTTAGTAACTACACAGACTAATTTAATAGAACTTTAAAACATTGGCAGTTTGTCTACTTCACTTCTTTAGTCTACTCTCTGATCACTCCAGATAGCCCAGCGAATAAAACAAATGCTGGCAATACTGGTGTCAAACCATGTCAGTAGCATGAAATAATATCTACCTTCTCATTGAAACAGTTCATCATGAAACAACTTTTCATGCACATTGGGATGTTGGAATGAATAACACAAACTTAGTTAGATAGAACCTGCTCTTACCATGAGAAACAGATTTCCCAATCTTCTCCTCCTCTTCTTCATCTTTAATGTTGACATTCAGCTCCAGTGTTTGACTGCAGTCTTCCAGCTTCACTGATGCCATCTCTGGATCCTGCTTAGCAAACTGAGCTCCACTGTCGCAATCAGGACCCAGTGACTGTAGGTTTGGACTCAGTGTGGAAGGAGAGCGGCAGGCTGGGTTTGTCCTCACTATTGATGTTACCGGCCTCAGATTTAATTCTAGTCGTCCTGTAGTAACAATGAGAAACAGACACAAAAGTTATTGTCTTGACAGTTCAGGCACTTTCTTTATTCTCTATAAATATATTATGTTTCTTCTTGTTAAATTATCTAATTCAGTGCTTGACTTGGACTGAAATAGGTGCCGGTACTTATGTTGGGTGCCGGTACTGTTTATATTTAGGTGCAGGAGCTCCACAATACTGTTGAGCTAACATTCTATAAGAGGAACAGGAGCTCAAGCACTAGATATTTGAGGTGACGGTACTTAACCTATAGCAGATTTTCCCAAATTCACATATAGTACCAGTCCAGGGTTTTTCTTTATTTTTACTATTTTCTACATTGTTGATTACAAAGATTCTACAAAGCTGTCATCAAGGCAAAGGGTGGCTACTTTGAGGAAACTAAAATCTAAAATATATTTGATTTGTTTAACACTTTTTTGGTTACTACATGATTCCATATGTGTTATTTCATAGTTTAAATGTCTTCACTATTATTCTACAATGTAGAAAATAGTAAAATTTAAGAAAACCCCTTGAATGAGTAGGTGTGTCCAAACTTTTGACTGGTACAGTAAATGCATAAATGAAAAATGCCATTTAGTACAAGGTCACTGTTTGTTTTACCTCTCAGTTTTGTAGTCTTTCGTTCCGGAACCCATTTGCCAGAATCAGGTAGCCTACCTCTTGTGGCAAGAAAAATAATTTCCACTGTTTGCAATGTAAAAATTCTAATAAAAGCAATCAGAGTAATTACATTTCGATTATTCTGTAATTGTCATGCCCCCTAAAAAAACGTAATGTGAAAACGTGCATGATATTCTAAGAATTGGTTAATGTTGGGCCGTCCCAGGTTTATGGTTTGCGCAACATTGTAGCCTAGACCAAGGCGTGGCCATTGCTGTGGTGAGAGAGAGAAGCACGCCTGTATCTCTCACAGAAATAAAATGACATTCACCTTCTATGATCTCTCTCCCTCTCTGTGCTGTTATAGACATAAGCCGGCAACTCTCTTCTTTCCAGCATTGCACTTCATCATTTATCTCCTAATAGAATAATAGCTGTGGGAAGTGTGCTGGAGGTGCTGCAGCACTCTGCAGTCTGTTCAGAAAGAAATTAAATCATTCCCAATACTACACCAGGAGTAAGACTAGAATTTCGCCACAGAGGATCCATAGCTATTTTTTTTAAATAGCCTAGCTGTGGATTGTGTGTAGCCAAATCACAAGGCATGCCTAACGTGTGGCAAATCTGTCAGTTAACAGCATGCAGCCAAAACAGGCCTTTCGCAAATATTTCTAATACAATCGCTGGAAAACACAGGTTGTAAAGCAAATGGATCCTGCTGAAAATAAAATACTAATGTCTCTATGTTACCAAGTTATCAACTTCCAAATAGGCCTATTGAGCAAACAGCATTGTTTAAAAAAGTAAAGCAAGAGAGAGATATGCTTTTGGCCGGTGAGTGAGCTGCACATCATTGGGCGAGTCAGTGAAACCGGAAAGCTTTTTTAGGACTATATCTTCCTCCTCATATTGTACAATGTGTTTCTCTGCACACTTAGGGGCCTCGGCTATTGATGGATTCAAGACAAGGTCGTTTTTATTGATCTCAGATTCTCAGTGTCAAAGTAGCCTGTCATTTTGGTCATTTGTGAGGTATTCAAAAAGATTCTGCAAAAGTCTCATCATCTAAACTGATGTAGAATTGCATGAAATCCATTTATAAAAATAACACATTTTTCCCGGACTCTAAACTACAAAAAATGTTTCTGCAAGCGGCTCCACACCACTGCTCTATGCCCGTACGCGAAAGCCATGATAATGCATGCAATGCTTTGTTATAAAGGTTGTTTGTTTTTAGTTTGAGAAACAGACGCCTCACAGGTCCTCAACTGGCAGCTTCATTAAATAGTACCCGCAAAACACCAGTCTCAACGTCAACAGTGAAGAGGCGACTCCGGGATGCTGACCTAGGCAGAGTTGCAAAGAAAAAGCCATATCTGAGACTGGCCAATAAAAAGAAAAGATTAAGATGGGCAAAAGAACACAGACACTGGACAGAGGAAGATTGGAAAAAAGTGTTAGGGACAGACGAATCGAAGTTTGAGGTGTTCGGATCACAAAGAAGAACATTGGTGAGACCAGACCAAATGAAAAGATGCTGGAGGAGTGCTTGATGCCATCTGTCATGCATGGTGGAGGCAATGTGATGGTCTGGGGGTGCTTTGGTGGTGGTAAAGTGGGAGGTTTGTACAGGGTAAAAGGGATCTTGAAGAAGGAAGGCTATCACTCCATTTTGCAACGCCATGCCATACCCTGTGGACGGCGCTTGATTGGAGCCAATGTCCTCCTACAACAGGACAATGACCCAAAGCACAGCTCCAAACTATGCAAGAACTATTTAGGGAAGAAGCAGTCAGCTGGTATTCTGTCTATAATGGAGTGGCCAGCACAGTCACCGGATCTCAACCCTATTGAGCTGTTGTGGGAGCAGCTTGACCGTATGCAGTGGCGGTTTTACACGGAGGCCGGGGGAGGCCCGTGCCTCCCTGGAAATGTCCCTGGCCACCCCTGTGGCCCCCCCGTGCTGACCAAATAAAAAATTATGAATTTATAACTATTTTACACGCGAGCGCCAAAAGCGGAACTAATGCAACGCTCTACACGGCAACGTTCTACACGGGTAAATTAGAGTGGCGCACCCAAAAGCTCAGCCTCTTGCGAACGCAGTTTCTCCACACTGAAACTGATAAAAACCTTCCTGCGGTCCACCACTAGTGATGAGAGACTCAGTGATCTTGGTGTCCTGAGCATAGAGTCCAGAAGGGCCAAGGCTCTGGATCTTGATGTATTTGTGGACCGTTTTGCCAGACAGCACAACCGCCGTATCCTGTTGCTGTAGTGTATCTATATGATATATACGCTAGTAGCGTATGAGTGCCGCTGTGAGGAAAAAGAGATATAATGAACAATAAAACAACAAGCTTGAGCTTCTTAAGACACGGTGGGTTTATCTGTTCTCAATACCACCGGTAAAATGAATGGAGTTAGTCTGGTGTCCACATGAAGTTACATGTGTAAACAGAGACGGTCTGGGGTCCATATGAAGTTAGATGTGTAGACAAAGACAGTCTGGTGTCCACATGAAGTTACATGTGTCTACTTAGATGAACCCACCGTGTCTTAAGAAGCTGAAGCTTGTTTTATTTTTCATTTTACATCATCTATCTTTTTTTCCTCACAGTACCAGTAGTTCCACACACTACTAGAGTGTATGTATGTTTGTATGTATGTATATATATCCCACCAATCCTCTCTCAAGAGGTTTTCAAAAAGGGGCAAACTCATGTCTCAAGACCTGCTTCTGTTGGTTCCCCTCTCCTGCCTGTAACTTTCCATCCACATCCCCAAAGTTTTGTGGCCCATTATGACATCACTCCATTAAGTGATTGCTGCATGTACTGCTCTAAGGAAACACTTCTCTCTCTCTCTCTCTCTCGATAGATAGATAGAGTTTATGATTTTATTCTTTTGAATTATCTCTGCCAAACATCTATGTACTACAAATCTTCAAGCTCCACAGATGTTTTATGGCATCCACTAAACCTCTTTAGATATTTGTAAATTATACAGTGTGATACCTTTCAACTAAAGTTTATTTTATTTTTTACCAACTATGATTTTTCCTTTTGAAAACAAGCAAAGCAAGAAAAAAAAGAAACAAAATCACTCCAATCATTGCACACTTGTGTCGTTCAGACTTTGCAGGTCCAGCTTTGACATGATGATCTAACTAACACTAATATTGTAACTAATATTGTAACTGAAATATGTATGATCCTATGATGAGCGATTGCTTACTTCCCTTTCACTCTTAAAAAATTACTGAAAAAAAATGTGTATAAAAAGGTATATGTAGTATATGTTTGTTTAGTGAGCATTCATGCTGTCATTTTTTCCTAATGTGAACTATGGTGGAAATGTGCTGTCCTAAATGGACTTGCCCATATATGTTGTAAAGCCTTTTTTGTACACCTGCTCATCAACTGACAGTGAAGTACACAAAGACACAGACACACACACACACACACAGACACCTGTAATATTCTTGTTTTCATGTTGTTGCTGATATCCATCAGTGTTGTTCATATTACTACCAAAATAGTGTTAACATGAAATCTTAAACCAATCGAAATTCACTTCAAAGCTTTATTCTAGCATCCTATTGACTACAGTATGCTAAAGCACATAAACACGGAAACGTGTTACATGTGCATTAGCATACTGTAGTCAATAGGATGCAGTAAAGCCTCATTAAGTTAACATTCGTTTCAATCATTGTCAACTTTACCTAAATGGATACAGGGTAGTGTGTTTTGTTTATAAATCACTCAGAAAGATTTCTTTCTTAAAACAAAATGTGGAATCAACTGTCCACAGTAGTGGGGCTTCCATAAATAGGAAATGGCACATTGTTGTACCCTTTGTTGTATCCTGGAGTTTTGTTCACATTGAATATGAACCCTGTATTTGTACCCTGTACTTCTTAATTTTTTTAAAAAAAAAATATTTTCATTTTTATGGCACTATCTCTCTTGCATCTGCACTCTTGTACAAAATACGTGTTATAATAAATGTCATATGATTTTAAAGTAAAATAAAGTTTATAATCTTTGAATATCATGTGTTGCCAGTTTTTTTATGTGTGCCCCCCTGAGTAAACACTGGCCCCTCCTTGGCCCCCCTAGTAAAATGTGTCTAGAACCGCCACTGACCGTATGGTACGTAAGAAGTGCCCATCAAGCCAATCCAACTATTGGGAGGTGCTTCAGGAAGCATGGGGTGAAATCTCTTCAGATTACCTCAACAAATTGACAACTAGAATACCAAAGGTCTGCAAGGCTGTAATTGCTGCAAATGGAGGATTCTTTGACGAAAGCTAAGTTTGAAGGACACAATTATTTCAATTTAAAAACCATTATTTCTAACCTTGTCAATGACTATATTTCCTATTCATTTTGCTATATTTCCTATTCAAACTAATTTCATATATGTTTTCATGGAAAACAAGGATATTTCTAAGTGACCCCAAACTTTTGAACGGTAGTGTACACACACACGTCCTTTTAAAAATATATATTTCCTTTTATTACTTTCCAACCCCACCACCCCTCCTCTAATTGGAGTAAACTAGTGAACAATAACGCTTAGGCCTCTACTTCCAGCTTATACATACTATATACATTTTATGGACGCAGTCAATTTTACAATAATTATATTTTGTTTGTTTTTACTCCTGAACTTCCTCTACCCTCAACCTCTCTGATCATTTTCATGTTTGCTTCTATATGCCATATCTTTCTAACTGTGCTCATTCACAAACGCTCTCAACCTATAACCTATATACTTATTATGGACACCGTATGCTTTACATTAGTTATGTTGTTGTTATTAGTTGTTGTTAGTTGTTATTAGTCCCATCCTTCAGCTCCATTCAACACCTCCCATCTATCTCTTAACACCATCCATATTGGATTTCTATTTGCCATATATTTTTCAACTGTACTGTGATATTTCAAACGTTCTGTACCCTTCTATTCTCATTGTTTCTACAGATTGTAAATTGAAAATAAACTTTTTGCTAAAAGTATAATTATATTATTGATCGATTGACTATGACTTTTCAGATCACCCAGTAGTGCCATCTGCAGGGTTAGCTCCAGGTAAATATTGCAGTCCTTCAGCCATTCCTGGACCTGTGACCAAAAACAAGCTACAAATGGACAGTACCAAAACAAATTATCTAATGATTCTGTCTCTTCGCAGCAAAATCTGCAGAGCTGGGAAGATTGTATCCTCCATATAAATAACATTCTATTGGTAGCAAGAATTTTATATCATAATTTAAATTGAAAAATTCAGTTCATAAACACTATGCCATGGAATCGGTACGTCAAAAATCTCTTCCCAACTATTTTGCAATCTATAGGGGACGGCTGTCAATCCTTTGGTCCTTAAATGAAACTGGTATACTTTTTTTTATTTATCACTCATTTTCTTTAACCAATGATGGTCTTTAATGCGGCCGACAGACAAGTTCCTTACTATTTCCCCCTTCCACTTTCCTCTTCCATTTTTGCGGTAATGCTGCAATTATTTGGTTGTAATTTTGGGTAGAGCAGACATTTCCATATGTTTTTGTTAGCTGCATGTGCGACATAACTCCACCAGTCTTACCTATGACATCATTAACGAAGATTATACTTTTTTTTTTTAAATAAAAAAAATCATGTATTTTTATCAATTAGTATATTTGAGTTTACCCACAATATTTGTTGCATTATTTGTTCTGTCGTTTCTGGAGGATTAAATTGAAATTACAACCAACTTTCTATGGCTTGTTTAAGAAATAGTGATATTTGGGAGACGATTTCCTTTTAAAATAACTGAAAGTGAGAGGTTGTAATCTGAATAAAGGGAAAAAGGCCATTCTTGAACATGGGGTGAGACAATCTTACTAATTTGGTAGAGAACCAGTTCGGATTTAAGTATAACTTTTGTATGACTGAAGCTTTTAGTGATAGGTCTAATGCTTTAATATTTAATAGTATCCGTCCTCCGAATTCACATTCATTATATAAATAGGCCCGTTTAATTTAGTCTGTGGACCATTATCTGTGGACCGTTCTTGATACACACGGGAAACTGTTGAGCATGAAAAACCCAGCAGTGTTGCAGTTCTTGCCAGACACAAACCGGTACACCTGGTACCTACTACCATACCCCGTTCAAAGGGCACACTATCTTTCGTAATCCATTCACCCTGTGAATGACACACGTACACAATCCATGTCTCAATTGTCTAAAAGCTTAAAAATCCTTCTTTAACCTGTCTCTTCCCCTTCAACTACACTGATTGAAGTGGATTCAACAGGTGACATCAATAAGGGATCATAGCTTTCACCTGGATTCACCTGGTCAGGTCATGGAAAGAGCAGGTGTTCATAATGTTTTGTACACTTAGTGTACATGCAGTATATGGGTATTTTTGATAAACAAGCGACATATAAAAATATGATTAAAATGAAAACCGAGATGACCGCATTAAAATATAAACAGTAGGCTATATAGGCCTATTTAGTGGGTAAGAGCGTTGTGCCAGTAATCGAAAGGTCGCTGGTTCTAATCCCCGAGCCGACTGGGTGAAAAATCTGTCGATGTGCCCTTAAGCAAGGCACTTAACCCTAATTGCTCCTGTAAGTCGCTCTGGTAAATGACTAAAGCGTCTGCTAAATGACTAAAAATGTAAATGTATTTTAATCATATTGAAAGACATTTCATGTTCAATCAATTGAGTTCTATTTTGTTACTTGTAGGCTAGGCTACTGTCTGTAATTTGTTATGATGTGAAGCCTAACATGATGTGCCCAATCGGTGATGTAATGCATTTTATTGGGTTAGCATTAGAATAAGCCTTGTCAATATTTGCAGCCGTAGGTGGTAATATTTGTCTAGGAGTGGATCCGTCCTCAGTATTGTGCAATAATTATAATGTTAAGGTAAGATTTGAATGCACCAACCATGCCCTTAGCGACCGTTTTCTCCGCGTGGTGTTTTGGGAAACGCATGTTACATATTCGGCCGTTGTTAAAAACACTCTCAAGCCTACATTCCATTACTATTGGGAAACCAGGCCCACTAAAATTAACTAAAATTAAATTTAAAAAATACTTGAAAACATGAGACAAACAAAATTTCAATAAATACCCAAATGAGAACTTGATCGATAAACAACATAATTTCATGAAACAGAAAAGTACGTCTATGAATGTATGTAACAGTATGGTGTGATGGAGCCAAAACACCCTGGCTAAGATACAAGCACCAGCAGACGGCTGGCCACCTCTCTCATTGTGAGCCTAATTTCCTCAGTCCTGTTGGATCATAAAAACCAAAAGCTTTTAATAATTTAGGAGCCTAGCAACGGATGGATCACCATTTGGCCTTTTCATTCACGGGGAACGATAAAGGGGATGGCCATGGGCCACATTAAATACACATATGAATTATTGCAAAAATATGTGTTCAAGTTAGATGACTTCAAGGATGAGTTTAAGAAAATGTTGATTGCTCAGATATTAGACCAAGTAAGACACTACAATAAAAGTATGTCTTGGGTTTCGTTCCACCTCAAAAAGCACAAGAAAGAGGTTTGACCCACCATCTCAGATTGAACTGAAATCATTTCTGTTGTTAGAAACAGATAAGAGTAGTATTCCTAAAACATTATTTTGTTGAAATATAAGTTGATCTTGGAGAAATTAAGCTAACTGATTGCATCCAAATTGGGAAATGAAATGTATAGGATTCATATAATATTCAATAAATATAGTACCTAACATTTGATTTGGAGGGGACCAAACTTTTTACTAACAATGAGTAAGACAAGACATGAGGAATCCCCAACAAGGTATGACAACAACCCATGCTTTGGTTTTGTTGGCCACTGTTTCAAACACTAACTTTGACAATTTATTTGGATTCCTCATATCTTGTCTTACTCATTGTTAGAAAAAAAGTTTGGTCCAAATCGGATGTAAGGTACTATATTGATTGAATATTATATGAATCCTATAAATAAAAAATTGCCAATTTGGGTGCAATCAATTACCTTATCTTCTCAGATATAAAATTATATTTCAACTAAATAATGTTGCAGGAATGCTAATCCCATCTTTTTCTAAATACAGAAACGATTTCCGAACAACCTGAGACGGTGGGTGTCATGGCTTGATCAAACAACATGGAATTACCCTCTTGAAAAACCAGGCTTGTGGAGCCTAAAGCGTTACCACAATGTGGGCATTACGGCTGTTGTATAACGATAGAGCATTCTGGATAGAACGAATAGCGAGCTCCTCTCATAGAAATATAATTACTCATTAACCTATTCATTTTATTTATGGCTCCTCTGAGGGTCTGACCCTGTGACTTAATGGTTGGTGACTGTCGCGCTATCCTTTGCATCGGTCTTTGACATTGGGCCATTAGAGGGGAATGTGTCTTGTTACCTAGCAACGCCAATGGTCCTAGTCAGCTGCACCTGTTATCAACATGTTGCCCATTGTTCTACATGTCCAAAAGATAAAACAGGGAATCAGTTTACATCACAGGAGGTTGGTGGCATCTTTAATTGGGGAGAACGGGCTTGTGCTAATGGCTGGAGCGGAATGGTTAAAAATACTTCAAAACATGATTTCCATGTGTTTGATGCCATTCCATTAGCTCCATTCCAGGCATTATTATGAGCTGTCCTCCCCTCAGCAGCCTCCACTGGTTTACATATGAATGGTGGAGGACCCCATCCTCCGAATGTCAACCATTTTATGTAACGTTTATTATGTGTCTTAAGAAAGAGATCCACTGTTGATCACGGTCAGCTTCGATTTTGTCATAATGACAATACTGGCGTTCATTTGCTTCTGTTGTGCTTGTCATCACACACCTCTATCTCACTTTCCATCCTTTAACTAAATATACTTTCCTGCAACCCGCCTCACCCAATGTGGAACGGATTCTTTTATTTCTTTATTTTTATCAAGCACCTACGGCTGAAACTAGCCAACTTACTAGCTACTTGCTATTAGCCACCGTTAGCGGTCTTCACCACTGTCCGTGGCCTGCACTACCTACCAGCCAGCTCTAGCCTGGACAATTATCGGCCAGTCTGCACAGCATGCTATCGACCCAGAGCATATCGGATTTTCTGCCAGAATCACTGAATAACTGGACCTTAACACCAGACCATCGCAACTAGCTAGCTGCAACCGAATGGCTGTTGTTGGCTAATCACCACTTCCCGACGTACCAGTTAGCCTTGAGCTAGCCTCGAGCCAGGCCCATCTCCCAGCTATCTACCTCTCTGTCAACCGAACGGGATCTCCTAGTGTCGACACGGAGCCCCGCCGATCCATCACGACTGGTCTGCTGACGTAATCATCTGATGTGGTTTCAACAGGCTTCCCGTTGCGACGACCACGAAGATCCATCTGCTAGCCCCAGCTCGCTAGCACGCGCAATCAACAGCCGTGCCTCCTGCTCGCCTGTGCTTTAGCAGCCAATGATCTGCTCCCGGACTTACTTAGTGCTGTTCACTGGACCGTATGATCACTCAGCTACACAGCTGATGCCTGCTGGACTGTTCCTTTACACGGTATCCCATCCTGTTTATCTGTTTAGCCTCAGCCCAAACTTTCGTCGCCATTACCAGTTGTTGTCTTAGCCCTCTCCAATAACACCTGTGATTGCGTTATGCCTCTCTCCCATGTCAATATGCCTAGCCTACTGTTGTTTGGGTTAGTTCTTATTATACAATTTCACTGTAGAGCCCCAAGTTCAGCTCAACCAGCCTCAGAGAGCTCCTTTGTCCCACCCCCCATACACGCGGAGACAGGCTCAATCGGTACCTCCAGTGATGCTATCTCTTTCATAGTTACCCAATGCTTAGGTGTACCTCCACTGTACTCATATCCTTCCATATCCTTGTCTGTACATAATGCCCTGAATCTATTCTACAACGCCCGGAAATCTGCCCCTTTTCTTTGCACACAAAGCACAAGAAGACCAGTTCTTAAAGCCTTTAGCCGTATCCTTATTATATTCCTCCTCTGTTCCTCTGGTGATGTAGAGGTTAACCCAGGCCCTGTAGCCCCAAGTATCACTCCTACCCCCCAGGCGCTATCGTTTGTTTACTTCTGTAACCGTAAAAGCCATCGGTTTCTTGCATGTTAACATCAGAAGTCTCCTCCCCAAGTTTGAGTTATTCACTGCGTTAGCACACTCTGCCAACCCTGATGTTCTAGCAGTGTCTGAATCTTGGCTTAGGAAGGCCACCAAAAATTCAGACATTTCCATTCCGAACTACAACATTTTCCGTCTAGATAGAACTGCCAAAGGGGGCGGAGTTGCAATCTACTGTAGAGATAGCCTGCAGAGCTCTATTACATTTACATCATTTAGCAGACGCTCTTATCCAGAGCGACTTACAGTTAGTGCATACATTATTCATTTTTTTTCTTTTTTCATACTGGCCTCCCATGGGAATCGAACCCACAACCCTGGCGTTGCAAACGCCATGCTCTACCAACTGAGCTACCTCCCTGCTGGCCATTCCCTCCCCTACCCTGGATGACGCTGGGCCAATTGTGCGCCGCCCCATTGGTCTCCCGGTTGCGGCCAGCTACAGCAGAGCCTGGATTCGAACCAGGATCTCTAGTGGCACAGCTAGCACTGCGATGCAGTGCCTTAGACCACTGCGCCATACTATCCAGGTCTGTGCCCAAACAGTTTGAGCTTCTACTTCAAAAAATCCACCTTTCCAGAAATAAGTCTCTCACTGTTGCCGCTTGCTACAGACCCCCCTCAGCCCCCAGTTGTGCCCTGGACACCATATGTGAATTGCTTGCCCCCCATCTATCCTCAGAATTCGTACTGCTTGGTGACCTAAACTGGGATATGCTTAACACCCTGGCCATCCTACAATCAAAACTAAATGCCCTCAATCTCACAAATTATCATCAAGGAACCAACCAGGTACAACCCTAAATCCATAAACATGGGCACCCTCATAGATATCATCCTGACTAATTTACCCTCTAAATACACCTCCGCTGTCTTCAACCAGGATCTCAGCGATCACTGCCTCATTGCCTGCGTCCGTAATGGATCCGCGGTCAAACAACCACCCCTCATCACTGTCAAACGCTCCCTAAAACACTTCAGCGAGCAGGCCTTTCTAATTGACCTGGCCCGGGTATCCTGGATGGATATTGACCTCATTCCATCAGTAGAGGATGCCTGGATGTTCTTCAAAAGTACTTTCCTCTCCATCTTAAATAAGCATGCCCCATTCAAACAATTCAGAACTAAGAACAGATATAGCCCCTGGTTCACCCCAGACTTGACTGCCCTTGACCAGCACAAAAACATCCTGTGGCGTACTGCATTAGCATCGAACAGCCCCCGCGATATGCAGCTTTTCAGGGAAGTCAGGAAACAATATACACAATCAGTTAGGAAAGCAAAGGCTAGCTTTTTCAAACAGAAATGTGCATCCTGTAGCACTAACTCAAAAAAGTTTTGGGACACTGTAAAGTCCATGGAGAATAAGAGCACCTCCTCCCAGCTACCCACTGCACTGAGGCTTGGAAACACTGTCACCACCGATAAATCGACGACAATCGAGAATTTCAATAAGCATTTTGCTATGGCTGGCCATGCTTTCCACCTGGCTACCCCTACCCCGGCCACCAGCTCTGCACCCTCCACTGCAACTTGCCCATGCCCCCCCCCCCGCTTCTCCTTCACCCAAATTCAGATAGCTGATGTCCTGAAAGAGCTGCTAAATCTGGACCCCTACAAATCAGATGGGCTAGACAATCTGGACCCTTTCTTTCTAAAATTAGCAGCCGAAATTGTTGCAACCCCTATTACTAGCCTGTTCAACCTCTCTTTCGTATCGTCTGAGATCCCCAGAGATTGGAAAGCTGCCGCGGTCATCCCCCTCTTCAAAGGGGGTGACACTCTAGATCCAAACTGTTACAGACCTATATCCATCCTGCCCTGCCTTTCGAAAGTATTTGAAAGCCATGTTAACAAACAGATCACCGACCATTTCGAATCCCACCGTACCTTCTCTGCTATGCAATCTGGTTTCCGAGCTGGTCATGGGTGCACCTCAGCCACGCTCAAGGTCCTAAACGATATAATAACCGCGATCGATAAAAGACAGTACTGTGCAGCCGTCTTCATTGACCTGGCCAAGGCTTTTGACTCTGTCAATCACGCATTCTTATTGGCAGACTAAATATCCTTGGTTTCTCAAATGACTGCCTCGCCTGGTTCACCAACTACTTCTCAGATAGAGTTCAATGTGTCAAATCGGAGGGCCTGTCATCTGGACCTCTGGCAGTCTCTATGGGGGTGCCACAGGTTTCAATTCTCGGGCCGACTCTATTCTCTGTGTATATCAATGATGTCGCTCTTGCTGCTGGTGACTCTCAGATCCACCTCTACGCAGACGACACCATTTTGTATACATCTGGTCCTTCATTGGACACTGTGTTAACAAACCTCCAAACGAGCTTCAATGCCATACAACACTCCTTCCGTAGCCTCCAACTGCTCTTAAACGCTAGTAAAACTAAATGCATGCTCTTCAATCGAACGCTGCATGCACCCGCCCACCCGACTAGAATCACTACTCTCGGCGGGTCTGACTTAGAATATGTGGACAACTACAAATACCTAGGTGTTTGGTTAAACCGTAAACTCTCCTTCCAGACTCACATTAAGCATCTCCAATCCAAAGTTAAATCTAGAATCGGCTTCCTATTTCGCAACAAAGCCTCCTTCACGCATGCTGCTAAACATGCCCTCGTAAAACTGACTATCCTACCGATCCTTGACTTTGGCGATGTCATTTACAAAATAGCTTCCAACACTCTACTCAGCAAATTGGACGTAGTCGATCACAGTGCCATCCGTTTTGTCACCAAAGCCCCATACACTACCCACCACTGTGACCTGTACGCTCTTGTTGGCTGGTCCTCACTACATATTCGTCGCCAAACCCACTGGCTCCAGGCCATCTATAAATCACTTCTAGGCAAATCCCCGCCTTATCTTAGCTCATTGGTCACCATAGCAACACCCACCCGTAGTCTGCGCTCCAGCAGGTATATCTCACTGGTCATCCCCAAAGCCAACACCTCCTTTGGCCGCCATTCCTTCCAGTTCTCTGCTGCCAATGACTGGAACGAACTGCAAAAATCTCTGAAGCTGGAGACACTTATCTCCCTCACTAACTTGAAGCATCAGTTGTCACAGCATCTTACCAATCACTTAATACTAAATTGTAATTATTTTGCACTATGGCCTATTTATTGCCTTACCTCCATAACTTACTACATTTGCACACACTGCTTATATATTTTCTATTGTGTTATTGACTGTACGTTTTGTTTATTCCACATGTTAACTCTGTGTTGTTGTTGTTTTTAATCGCACTGCTTTGCTTTATCTTGGCCAGGTCGCTGTTGTAAATGAGAACTTGTTCTCAACTGGCTTACCTGGTTAAATAAAGGTGAAATAAAAAAATACAAATAAAAAATAAGCTGTTTTTAATTCACAAGATAATATTACAATATGAATTCATAAGAAGCTAAAAGTAGGACAGGTGGTTTTGTTTGGCAAATCTAGTAGGCTTCTTTGCTTGTGAAAAAATAGGAGTCCATATTCCCTTAAGTTTCAGCATTGGCAAATAGCCTAGTACTGTAGTCTCATTTCATGGTGAATGAACTGGGCTACTCCAATAAATCATATACTTCCAGGGTGTTAAACTCCAGGTTGCGACATTTCTGACAGGTAAGACGTAAGTTGTCCATTTGAAAACAGGTAAAACCGGTTACGATTTTAAAAAGAAGTAAAATTAAAAAGGAACAGTATGACTTTGTATAAGCAGTACAACTTTACTTTAAACCGTAGTTATTTCGTTTACGTTTTAAGACACCAGCTTACCTAATATTTCTTTTCTTCGTGAAGTATGAGGCTGATCATTGTAGACCCATTCAAAGTCTCCCCGTTCACCTGTCTTTCCCATTTCGATGCTCTTCAAGCCCGCGGGAGCGCAGCGGCTATGTGTGCCTCACCTACACACACGTCTTTAAAAACACACCCTATCAAAGGTAAAGGTGAAAGGTGTGTGACCAAAAAAGCTCCTCCCTAGCCGATAGTAGTTCCTGCGTTTGTCAAGTTTAAATACACTTTTAACTGAGGTGATCGAATTCAGCAGGCAATATTAATGTAGTCTGTATTCATAAGCCAAAACACAGAACTGCAAGAATTGATAAAAAATATACAAGCATAGGCTATGAGGAAAAGTCAACGTTATATTAACTACCCATGTTTAGTTCGCAGTGTTTAAAAGGGGTTCCACAGTGAAAACCTTCCATATCAATGATAGCCTGTGACATTAGGCTAATAGATTTTATTTATTTTTAAACTCCTTCAATTATAGATATAACAGAATATTGTTGCACAATTTAGACTTTGTAAATTAATCTCAACAAGATGCATGAGTTGATTATACACATTGATCTGAATACATTTTCACGAATCCTTTATTGTACAAACAAACACATTAACAACCCAATACATTTACATTGTCGATATTGTGACAATAAATTAAACTATAATAAATGTCAATTTGTTTGTGCATATGATACATATGATGCATAGTGGGTAAATGTTGAATGACTAGGTCAAAAAGGCTTCTCAACAGCTTCTACTCCCAAGCCATAAGACTCCTGAACAGCTAATCATGGCTACCCGGACTATTTGCACTTACTTAACTGCATTGTTGGTTAAGGGCTTGTAATGAAGCGTTTCACTGTAAGGTCTACACCTGTTGTATTCGGCGCATGTGGCAAATACATTTTGATTTGACTGATCTACAAATAATGGTAGTTATTTATGATGCAAGGTGATTGTAGATCAGTCAGTCGGCAGGCACCTCGCTGATCATCTGCAATGTCGGGCTGTAGATCAGTCAGTCGGCAGTCACCTCGCTGATCATCTGCAATGTCGGGCTGTAGATCAGTCAGTCGGCAGTCACCTCGCTGATCGTCTGCAATGTAGAACAAGCCCACTGGCTGTAAATGGGCGCGCTCCTATGCCCAGGAGTTGCTGATGCCTGCCAGATCTTACAACGCCTGGATAGGTATTTTAAGTATCAGCTAACCACATATGTTATAGCAATCTGTCAATCGATTACGTCGCACGCAACCATTGGTTAATGACGCATACAACGTCTGAGCAGGGGAACCTAACCTAATGCAGCGTTCACTTCATGTCAGAAACTCGGGACCTCCGAGTTCAAATGAACGTAAGTTATTTGCGTAGTGCTTCATATTGGTTGATTCTGGTGCCTCCCAATTGGAAACTCGAGATCTGATACTTCCTCCTAGGTTAGCCAGTGGAAAATTCCGAGTTTTCGACATGACATGAATGAGGCATAAGTCTGTAACCCATGAAGTCTCGCGAGACTATGTAGCTAAAGCGTAGTGGCGACGGGAGTAGAACAGAGTGGAGTTTGTTGTCGAAGAAGGAGGAAGGCAAGGCAGTGTAGAGGGGAGGAAGGCAGTGTAGAGGGGAGGAAGGCAGTATAGAGGGGGGGAACTGCTATTGAAAACATAACTGTGAGGAATTTAGGGGTTTTCAACATGGCCTCAGATGATACCCTGTACATCGAAACGGACGGCTCGGAGATGCCAGCCGAAATAGTGGAACTTCATGAAATCGAAGTGGAGACAATCGAGACAACAGTTGTTGGAGAGGACGACGATGAACAGCCTATGATCGCGTTACAGCCCCTCGACTCAGATGATCCACACTCAATGCATCACCAGGAGGTAATATTGGTGCAAACCCGAGAAGAGGTGGTTGGTGAAGATGATTCGGACATGCACGGGGACGATGATTACGAGGACCAAATTCTTATACCTGTCCCAGTCCCTGCCGCGGAAGAGGAATACATCGAACAGACTCTGGTGACTGTCGCTGGGAAGAGCTCGGGGCGGATGAAGAAGGGGGGAAGCGGGAAGAGAAATAAAAAGAGCTACTTGGGTGCACCGGAGTCCAGTGGTAGAAAATGGGAACAGAAACAAGTCCAGATAAAGACTTTGGAAGGAGAGTTTTCGGTGACGATGTGGGCATCGGGTAAGTTTAGAGTTCTGTCGAAATTGTGTTTTTGCAAGCACCGGGCCTCTGCTCGAAGAGCGGGGGGAGGGTAACAACTAGCAAGATGTCACAAGACTGTGTGGATGTGCTACTGCTAGTTAGTTTTCTAATCGTTGGGGAAGAGTTGCAAGAATGGCATCTCAATAGATATTTTAGTCATTACATTTTTAGCAAAGTTTACATTGTTACATTTGAGACCGCCAGACCTGAGAAGATTGGCTTTCGTCAGACAGTTAACGTTAGCTAGCTAGCTAATTTGATTAGCCATACTGACTGTAGCCCGACTAAACAACAATTTACGATGGCGTTGAGCGGCGACTAGTCTGGAAATTTAGCGAATAGAAGTGGTATTAAAATGGTTACTACGTTTGTTGACCAGTTATTTAGCTAGTTTAGTAAACTAACCAACTCAACGATTTACGATGGAGTTCAGTAGCAACTAGAGTGGGCGGACCGGAGTTCCGACGTCAAACATAAAAAAAAAAATCAAAAACTAGGGCTATTCACACATTCCATAAAAAAAATAGGGCCCTTCAAATGAAACTACCCAAAATGTGCATTCACTTTCTGTTCAGCTGTGCAGACCTTGTGCTTGAACACAATTAAGCTCCCAGCCTTTATACATTTTCCTGGTGATTGTGCAGCATGGTTGAAAGATTGGTATTCTAATTGACCATTTGGGTCAGACATCACAAAACATATGCCTGTTGATCTGTTTTAACTCTGCTCCTGTGCTCCATCTCAGATGACAAGAAGGACATTGACCATGACACTATGGTGGAGGAGCACGTCATTGGGGATAATTCCCCTCCCGATTACTCAGAGTACATGACAGGGAAGAAGCTCCCGCCCGGGGGCATCCCAGGGATCGACCTGTCAGACCCCAAACAGCTGGCAGAGTTCGCTAGGTGAGTTACAGAGACATGTTCATTTGTCAGTCACTCCAGGATCACATTTTTTGTGTGCAAAATCAACTATTCCCTGCATATAAGCTGGTAGAGCACGGCGCTTGTAACGCCAAGGTAGTGGGTTCGATCCCCGGGACCACCCATACACAAATGTATGCACGCATGACTGTAAGTCGCTTTGGATAAAAGCGTCTGCTAAATGGCATATTATATCATATCATGCGAAGGCTTGCAAATTTGACCAATCACCGCACTATTTCAGCATTAAACAGTCAGATCATCTCAATATTATTGCATAAAACTGTCCCATATGTTTTTGCGCGATATTCACAATAATTATTTTATGAGTGTTTGTCCGCTTGTGCTGTGCACCTTTTCATTTACACCAGAGATCTGTGTATGTCAAGATGCTCACGTCTCCGCCCTAACAATGGTAGTCGTTGTCCCAAAGGCGGGAAGGCAGGCGACAAGCTTAGGTCCAAAATAAGTCCATAGAAACTGGATTATTTTGAGGCGGAGCTAGCATGTTGGAGTGAACGGCTGTGTGTGAGAGGCTCCCGCAACTTTTTTGCGAAATAATCTAACCTAACTTACTTTATTGCACTTGTTACAACAAACTTTTCTTTCTAATACAATATTGTAACTTTCTATGTGAAAATGCCTAGTAATAAGCGACCAAAGGACAATAAATCCACATCAGAGGCCTACTCCCCACCAAACAACGAGACAAACATGGCGGAAGGCACAGGTAACAACGTGACACTTACAGAACTTACCCGGGCTTTGGGAGAACTACGTGTTGCTATAGCGGAGGATCTTAAGGCTACTATTGCTGAACTGGACACTAAAATCGAGAGCACCATTCGAACGGTCGCTTCGCAGGGCCAGAGTATTGTGGACCTTGAGAAAGCTTCAGAATTCAACGCTGGTAGGATCGACGAGTTAGAGAAACTATGCACGTCATTGCAGGATAATGTGCAGAAGCTTTCTGTGAAAGTAGTCGACCTGGAGGGCAGATCCAGGCGTCATAATCTTCGCGTGGTGGGTCTGGCAGAAGGGGTGGAGGCGGGCTCTCGCCCAACCGACTTCTTCGCCAAGCTACTGAAGGATGCAATGGGACCGGATGTTTTGGCGTCGGATCCCCTACTGGACCGTGCACATCGCGCCCTTGTCCCAGTGCCTGGACCGGGCCAGCGTCCTCGCCCAGTAATCATCTGTTGTCACAGTTTCAAGACCAAGGATCTTATCCTGCGCGAGGCTCGAATGAGGGGCAACCTGTTACATAAAGGGCACCCCTTTCGTGTCTATGAGGACTATGCGCCCGATGTGGCAAAGCACCGCGCTGGCTACAGAGATGTCATGACCAAACTCTACAAACTCCATCTTCGCCCAGCCTTGCTCTTCCCTGCAAGACTAAGAATTACCCCGCCTTCCGGGGAGAAGATCTGGCTCTCCTCGGTTCTGGACGCAGAGAAGTTTGTCCGGGAATATACACCAATCCCCCGTACAGGTTAGAGTGCCTTGTCATTGTGTGTTAAGGTCTGCTCACGGACTCGAATCCATACCATACCATAACGGGTGAAACCGTATTCAACGGTCTCAGCAAGGGCTACCGAACATGTAATACGATGTGCTGACCAATGGAGGGTGGTCAGAGCTCTCACTTAACGTTAATTTCACTTTCATTCCGACTGGGTTTAGAGCGATGCCTGTTTGGGACGCCTTCCAGGTCGGATCATTGACACTTTCGGATGGATATACTTATATTCCCCTATTTTTGTTTTGTTTCGTTATTTATTTTTCAATTCTTACATTATTCCTGTGCGTACATATAATAATAATTATTTGTACTTTATTATTATTTTCTCTTTAGCATTTTAGTATTATGTATGTGTATATTTTAAATTTGTATAGATTATTATTCTGGGATATGCATGTTTGTGTATGTAGATGTGTGTATGGATGTATGTGTGTATGCGTGTGTATGTATCTGTATATATTTAAGAATATTTATTTTATATGTATATTTTTTTGGGGTGTGTGTATGTATGTGTGCGTGTATACGTGTATATGTGTGTGTGCGTATGTGTGTATGTATGTAGGTATGCACATGTATGTATGTATGTATGTGTGTGTGTGCGTATGTGTATATGTGTATGTGTGCACATATGTATTTTTAATTTTTTTACATTTTTATTTACTTTGTTATTTTTTTGATTGGGGGGTACGTTCAATTTATCAAAATCCTTGTTCCCATCTCCTAACCCACAATATGTAACTGTACTGCTGTCTATGTCGGTTACTGATGGTTTATGTTTAGACCGGTATTGCTTAGCAATAGAATCTTGTGATGTTACATCTTGCTTATCTCAGGGATTGACCAAAGATGAACCTTAAGTGCGCAATATGTTTAAGTTGCAACTTATTCTGTTTAGGTTTATTAGATGCTAATTGAACACTTTAAGTGCGGGAGCCTCCTCAGTTCATATGTTAGTAGAAGTTCTAGGATAGTGAGAGGTGAGCGCATAGTTGGAATTTTATTTGTGTTTTACCTCTTGTTCGAGGTCGCGCCGTGCTTTTTTGGCATCGGCCAGACAATGTGTTTGTTATTTTTATTTTCATATTTTTTTTCTGTCCTATGTGTTATGCCTGTTAAATGCGGGTTGATGGGGGGGTAAAGGTTGGGGAAAGTAGGGGAACAGGGTGGAGAGTAAAGGTGCTTGCGGGGGGGGAGGGGTGGGTTGGATACTGCTCGGGTGTAGGTGCTACATATGCTGATCGTGATGGTTTGGTGCGCTTTCTTACCTTTTTAGTGAGTTACAAGTTATGCAGGCCACCATAGGAACTACAAATGAGAGGAGGGCGGGACTTACATTCACTTCCTGGAATGTCAAGGGTTTAAACGAACCAATTAAGAGAGGCAGGGTCCTAGCCCATTTGAAAGCACTTTCGTCTGATATTATATTTTTGCAAGAAACCCATCTGAAAAACAAATCTCATAACAGACTTAAATGTAAGTGGGTGGGACAAGTGTATCACTCTAACTTCTCTGCCAAAACGAGAGGCACAGCGATTCTGGTACGGAAAGGAATTCCCTTTCTACATAAAACCACTATTGTGGATAAAGAGGGTCGTTATGTGATCGTAATAGGAGAGATCCATTCTACTTCTGTAACTCTACTAAATATCTATGGGCCAAACATTGATAACCCCTCTTTTTCAAAAGAGTCCTTGCCCTGATTCCAGATATCTCCCATACTAATCTGGTCATTGGAGGGGACCTTAACTGTGTACTAGACCAATATCTGGATAGATCCTCTACCCAGCGAACCCCTACCTCCTATTCAAGCGAATTCTTGAATACCTACATAAAAAATTCTAACTTATTTGATATATGGAGGATCTCTAACCTACGGGTAGGGAATACTCCTTTTACTCTCATGTCCACAATGTATATACTCGAATTGACTACTTTTTGGTTGATGCTAAATTACTCCCCTATACCTGTAATGTGAGATATCATGATATTATAATCTCTGACCACAGTCCACTCACCTTCTCCCTGAGATTGGGTGACATCGTACCAAACGAGAGGGTCTGGAGGTTGAATCCTCAGCTCCTCACAGAACCAACATTCTGTGAACATCTTAAAGACCAAATTACATTTTTCTTTGATACCAACGACAACACAGAGACTTCCCCAGCATTATTGTGGGAAACGCTGAAGGCTTATTTGAGAGGCTGTATCATCTCCTTTCAGACTGCCAGGAGTAGGCAAAACAGAAAAAAATTGGTAGAACTGGAGGGACAAATTCACTTACTGGATAGGGAGAATGCTAGACATCCATCTATGGAGAAACATAAACAAATTATGTCTTTAAAATGTAAATACAATCAGATCCTCTCGGCTAAAATTGCCAAATCTTTTCTCTATGCCAAGCAAAAATATTTTGAGTTTGGTGACAAACCACACAAATTACTCGCCAGACAACTTCGAAAAAACGTGAGTGACCGAATGATTCACAAAGTTAAATCTGCATCTGGGGAATTACTCTCCTCCCCCAAAGACATCAATGACAGATTCCGTCAGTTTTATGAGACTCTATATACATCTAAAGCGGATCCTAACCCCTTAATTATGCAAAACTTTTTGGAGGACTGTAATCTTCCTGCCCTGAACCAGGAAGACTCTAACTTCCTGAATAAGGAAATATCTCTTGAAGAAATTAGAGGAACAATAAAATCTCTAAAGAGTGGCAAGACCCCGGGCCCAGATGGATACCCTGGTGAATTCTATAAAACATTCAGCAACATGCTATCTCCCTACCTGCACAAAATGTTGGTTCGGGCCAATGAGGATGGAGCTCTCCCATCTACTTTGGATGAGGCGTTCATTACAGTTATAATAAGAAGGGTAAAGATCCGGAAGAGGTAGGGTCATACAGACCAATATCCCTCCTTAATACAGACCAAAAGATTTTAGCAAAAACTCTGGCTATCAGGCTTAGCACTTTAATTGGCAAATTGGTCCATTCGGACCAGACCGGCTTTATCCCTAATAGAAACTCATTCTTCAATCTCAGGCGCCTCTTCAACATTATGTATTCTCAGAGGTTACCTAACGTGGACCTTGCCGTTATATCTCTTGACGCTTGAAAAGGCCTTTGACCAAGTTGAGTGGCCCTATCTATTCAAGGTCCTACAGAAATTTAATATTGGAGATGGGTTCATAAATTGGATCCAGCTTTTATATAGGAACCCCTGTGCGAGAATACTCACTAACCAATCAATGTCGCCCGATTTAATCTTCACAGAGGGACAAGGCAGGGTTGTGCGCTGTCGCCTATGCTCTTCGCCCTAATTATTGAACCTCTCGCTCAAGCGATCAGATCTAATTCAGCAATACACGGCTATAATACTAAAGATACTCTAAATAAGATTTCCCTATATGCAGATGATATTCTCCTCTATGTAACAGAACCCCAAGCTAGTATTCCAGCTATTCTTGAGGTGATTAATTTGTTTGGTACCTTCTCGGGATACAGAATAAATTGGAACAAGAGTGAATTAATGCCCATACGGTTGCAAAACACCTCCTGGCTAGAACATCTTCCAGTTAAATTATCTTCAGAAAAATTTATCTACCTTGGAATTGTAGTTACCAAACAATACTCCTCACTATTTAAAGAGAATTTCCCTTCTCTGATGCAAAATCTCAAGGCAAACATACAGTTTTGGAGAACTCTCCCAATTTCTCTGCTCGGAAGAATTAATGCCATTAAAATGGTCTTCCTCCCACAACTGCTCTACCTATACCAGAACATCCCAGTATTCATACCTAAATCCTTTCATAAACAACTGGACTCTATTATCAATCCTTTCATCTGGGATTATAAAACACACAGGATAGGTAAAAACACCTATGTAAATCCAAGATGGAAGGAGGATTGTCTCTCCCAAATGTTATATTTTACTATTGGGCCGCTAACCTCCGCGCTGTTACGTTTTTGCTGGATGACGCAACCCCGCCACCCAGCTGGCTTAGCATGGAGCGGGAGGAGTGTCACCCCTTCTCTATTGGTGCCGTGATTTTGTCACCTGTTAATCTGGAGATGTCACTTTACCATAACAATCCTATTATACATAGCACAGTCCGAATCTGGAAGCAAATTAAAGTCCACTTTGAGCTTAGACCAATATCATTCATGCTCCCTGTTGCCAGGAATCCCTCTTTTGCCCCCTCTAACCTTGATAACACCTTTGAGCGATGGGGAGAGCTGGGGATAAGTACCATAGGGGATTTATATATAGGAGGGACCTTTGCTTCCTTTGAAGCGCTGAGGGAAACTTATAACCTTCCCAGAAGTAACTTTTTCAGATACCTACAAATTAGAGACTATGTTAGAAAACACCTCCCAACATTTGAGAATGCTAAACCTTCCATGTTTGACGGATGCATAAAAATATGCCCCACCTCAGACAAACTGATATCTCGTCTATATGACGCTTTTCAATCTGTTAGCGCACCCTCTACAGATGCCATTAAGGCAAAATGGGAGGAAGAACTAGGGACTGATATTTCGGTGGCAGACTGGGAGGATAGCTTGGAGTATATCCACACCTGCTCCATTAACTCCAGACATCGTCTCATACAATTTAAGGTATTACACAGAATACACTATTCCAAAACTAAACTGCATAGGATATTTCCTGATACATCCCCTATGTGTGATAAATGTCAGGCTGAGCAGGGTACACTACTCCACTGCTTTGCCCTATGCTCTAGTCTGTATGGTTATTGGTGTGGAATATTTGGGGTCCTCTCTGAAGTTCTGGAGACTTCAATAGACCCAGACCCGCTTCTGATAATCCTGGGAGTGTCCGACTCCCTAAACGGATTAACCAACTCCCAAAAACAACTCATCTCTTACAGTCTCATCTCGGCAAAAAAATTAATCTTGTTGTTTTGGAAAAGGAGGGAAGCACCCTCTACCAAATTATGGCTCAGCGAAGTGGCAAAAACTGTACACTTAGAAAGAATTAGATATATTCTGAACAATAAATTATCAACATTTGATCAAATCTGGCAGCCTTTCCTCTCTTACCTGGACCAGTCGGCGCTGTGAATTTGTACTTTTTAACGCACTCTCAATTGTCATATTTATATACACCTTTGGGCAGCGTGTGCTGGCCCCGACACTCGAGCAGTCGGGAGGGGAATAGGGTGGAATGGGGGGGGGGATAAAGGGGGGTATAAGTGGGGGGGTTACATCTACCCTTTTTCTTTCTACCTGTCCCTGTTCTGTATGTCGTGTTTTGTAATATTTGTTTTATGTCCAGAACTCTGGGTCTTGTTGTTCATGTCTGTTCTCTTATGTTTAGATAAGAACTGTACACATGTCTTTCATACCTATACACCATTCTTGTGTGTGTTCAATAAAAAATATTTGAACAGAAACTGGATTATTTTGAATAGATTTTGGCAAGAGTGAAACCTCTCCTTCATCTCTTCCTCTCTGCTACACGCACCAAGCCCCTCCCCCTGCCACTCACAACAACAAAGATGAGAGATCACTTCTTCCTGAGTTTTAACTCGCTATTTGCATTTGAGGTTTGGTCCAACAGAATCGGTCATATGTACACCGAAACACATTGAGACATGTTTTTACTGTAATAGAGGAGAACTTAACTTTTCTAACGATACCCTTATATCTCAACTGCTTAAATTGTGCGCAGAGCAGACACTACTAAAACGGGAGTTCAATTAACATTGATTCTGGAAAATGTATGCTCAATTTGTCATGCGTGGCATTGGGGTACCACTAGCAGCATTTTAGCCAAAGACTGTTATACTAGCTGTCTAGTATGTGTTTTATAAATGTGCAATAAGCATAAAACACTTATAAGGAATTGACAATTCATTCTCATTCTGAGAATTTATTTCAACATCTGAACAAAGTGGACAGGCTAGCATGCTGTTCAAACAGTTGGGGATGGATAGAAGGGTGTGTTCATAACAATCCAACTGCTCTGCCTTCTTAGCTAGCAAATAGATCCAAGTTGGCTAAACTTGAAATATAAATATTAGCTAGCTACTCACTAGCATGTGGGCTTAAGAGATGGTTTATGAGTCTTGTGTTCATTTTCTATAGTGCCTGCTACAAGAAGTGAATGTGCATTATGCATGGTTCTGGTGAAATGTGTAACAAAAATGCAATTTTCATAGACCGACTTGAAAGCCAGATAAGTGATTATTGCAAAAAACAGGTTAAACTACTTAGATAAAATAAATTATTAGTGGGTTTTATGGTTGTGGAAGGCTTATATTTAAATATTTTTTTCGTTTTCTGTTGAAAAACATTTCCCGTTGCGTCCCTATGTAGGCCTATGTACTATTAGAACTGTTTCCTGTTGAACTCTCCACAAGTATGGAAAGAAAGTGTTCCCAAATGCGCTTCAGCTCAGCTTGAACAAAACAATTGTTCAGTTGCTCAGCTGAGGCACTTGAACATCCCCCAAAACATTCCTTACTCCAGGACACTTCAATGGGTGACTGACTACCTAGGAAAATAAAGTGAAAGGAGCACTCTGTCTGCTTTGATCTGAGATTTATTGAGGGGACATACAGACTCACGTTTTGGCAAAGCCTGTTTGTTTGTTCAATTTATACATAAGTATGTGGACACCCCTTTAAATTAGTGGATTCTAGTTTGTGTGGCCTACCACTTCGCGGCTGAGCCGTTGTGGCTCCTAGGCATTTTCACTTCACAATAACAACATTTAGTTGAGCGGGGGCAGCTCTAGCAGGGCAGAAATTTGACGAACTGACTTGTTAGAAAGGTGTCATCCTATGACGGTGCCACGTTGAAAGTCACTGAGCTCTTCAGTAAGGCCATTCTACTGCCAATGTTTGTCTATGGCGATTGCATGTCTGTGTGCTCAATTTTATACAGTGTATAATATATGCCATTTAGCAGACACTTATCCGAAGCGACTTAGTCATGGGTGGTCCCAGAATCAAACCCACTATTCTGGCGTTGCAAGCGCCATGCTCTACCAACTGAACTACAGTGGAGCACGATCTGTCATATCTTGCAGGATGAAGCCACGGAAAATAAAGGAGGACGACTCTCCCAGGACGATAGCTTGCCCCCACAAAGTACGTATGCTCTACTAGTCTAACTGGCATTAGAGAGAATGGTAACGCAGCCACTAGAACACAATGGTAACGCAGCCACTAGAACACAATGGTAACGCAGCCACTAGAACACAATGGTAACGCAGCCACTAGAACACAATGGTAACGCAGCCACTAGAACACAATGGTAACGCAGCCACTAGAACACAATGGTAACGCAGCCACTAGAACACAATGGTAACGCAGCCACTAGAACGCAATGGTAACGCAGCCACTAGAACACAATGGTAGCATGTACCAGCCACTAGAACACAATGGTAACGCAGCCACTAGAACACAATGGTAAAGCCACTAGAACAGTTGTTTGGGTGAATAATGGTAGTCAATTAGCCGCTATGCTCTGGGGTTGCCTATAGCTTATTAAGTGCTCTGATGTGGACCAATTGGTTTAGTCATTTCTGAAGTTCCAAGTGATTTATTGCTACCTTTGCCTCTGCAGGGATGCACTAAAATGTTCAGGGATAACTGTGCGATGAGGAAGCACTTACACACGCACGGACCACGTGTTCACGTCTGCGCCGAATGTGGAAAGGCCTTTGTCGAAAGCTCCAAACTGAAGAGGCATCAACTTGTTCATACCGGAGAGAAGCCTTTCCAAGTATGTTTCCCCCCCAACCCCTTTCAAAATGACTTCATATTGAGAGATGTACTTGTCTAAACAATTAGTTTCACTGTATACATTTAGTTTGAATCACAACACTTCCAGCTTAATGTCTACATGGCACGTACAGTTGAAGTCGGACATTTACATGCACTTAGGTTGGAGTCATTAAAATTAGTTTTTCAACCGCTCCACAAATGTCTTGTTAACAAACTATAGTTTTGGCAAGTCGGTTAGGACATCTACTTTGTGCATGACACAAGTAATTTTTCCAACAATTGTTTAGACAGATTATTTCACTTATTCACTGTATCACAATTCCAGTGGGTCAGAAGTTTATACACTGTTTACTGTGCCTTTAAACAGCTTGGAAAATTCCAGAAAATGATGTCATGGCTTTAGAAGCTTCTGATAGGCTAATTGACATAATTTGAGTCAATTGGAGGTGTACCTGTGGATGTATTTCAAGGCCTACCTTCAAACTCAGTGCCTCTTTGCTTGACATTATGGGAAAATCAAAAGAAATCAGCCAATAATTGTAGACCTCCACAAGTCTGGTTCATCCTTGGGAGCAATTTCCAAACGCCTGAAGGTACCACGTTCATCTGTACAAACAATAGTACGCAAGTATAAACACCATGGGACCACGCAGCCGTCATACCGCTCAGGAAGGAGACGCGTTCTGTCTCCTAGAGATGAACGTACTTTGGTGTGAAAAGTGCAAATCAATCCCAGAACAACAGCAAAGGACCTTGTGAAGATGCTGGAGGAAACAATTCAAAAGTATCTATATCCACAGTAAAACAAGTCATATATCAACATAACCTGAAAAGCTGCTCAGCAAGGAAGAAGCCACTGCTCCAAAACCGGCATCAAAAAAGCCAGACTACGGTTTGCAACTGCACATGGGGACAAAGATCGTACTTTTTTGGAGAAATATCCTCTGGTCTGATGAAACAAAAATAGAACTGTTTGGCCATTGTTATGTTTGGAGGAAAAGGGGGGTCGCTTGCAAGCCAAAGAACACCATCCCAACCGTGAAGCACGGGGGTGGCAGCATCATGCTGTGGGGGTGCTTTGCTGCAGGAGGGACTGGTGCACTTCACAAAAGATGGCATCATGAGAAAGGAAAATCATGAGGATATATTGAAGCAACATCTCAAGACATCAGTCAGGAAGTTAAAGCTTGGTCGCAAATGGGTCTTCCAAATGGACAACGACCCCAAGCATACTTCCAAAGTTGTGGCAAAATGGCTTAAGGACAACAAAGTCAAGGTATTGGAGTGGCCATCACAAAGCCCTGACCTCAATCCTATAGAAAATGTGGACAGAACTGAAGTGTGTGTGAGCAAGGAGGCCTACAAACCTGACTCAGTTACACCAACTCTGTCAGGAGGAATGGGCCAAAATTCACCCAACTTATTGTGGGAAGCGTGTGGAAGGCTACCCGAAACGTTTGACCCAAGTTAAACAATTTAAAGGCAATGCTACCAAATACTAATTGAGTGTATGTAAACTTCTGACCCACTGGGAATGTGATGAAAGAAATAAAAGCTGAAATAAAATCACTACTATTATTCTGATATTTCACATTCTTAAAATAAGTGGTGATCCTAACTGACCTAAGACATGGAATTTTTACTAGGATTAAATGTCAGGAATTGTGAAAAACTGAGTTTAAAATGTATTTGGCCAAGGTGTATGTAAACTCCAGACTTCAACTGTATCTGCCCAGACACCCATAGGGGCCCAGGTTGTCAACCAGCAATGAAGCCTCGTAATAAAATCTCTCTTTCTTTTAGTGCACATTTGAGGGCTGCGGAAAGCGGTTCTCCCTGAACTTTAACTTACGCACGCATGTGCGGATTCACACTGGAGACCGACCCTACGTCTGTCCATTCGACGGCTGCAACAAGAAGTTTGCCCAATCCACCAACCTCAAGTCTCACATCCTCACACACGCTAAAGCTAAAAACAATCAGTGACTGTGAACCAACTAACCACCGTGAGGATATCCCCCCCAATCATATCTTCACCACGGCAGAAGCGTCACACCCCCTAAGAGCTATGATGTTAATTTCTTGGACCTGTACCCGAAAAGAAAAAGTTATTTAAAAACTGCAGCACCCAAAGAGAAAGAATCGACATTTAAAGTTAAAAGTTCTTCTCCATCAGCATCTCGAAAGAATAGCTTTTTAATTTTGTACGTTTTTTCTAAGTGCCCGGGTAGTCAGCATGTTAGCTCTTATGTGACATCACTTAATATCTCAATCACCCAGCAGCCAGGTGTGCCAGAATCAACGCATCACTTCCCAATTGACTATAATTTAAATTTGATTGGGTAGTAAGGCAAAAAGAAGGCGGGATTGTGTTTCCTATAACGCGATTGGTCAAAGGTCTACCATTTATCTTGGAAGGTGTAACTCACCATCAAAACGTTTCAATTTGATATTCAAAGGCTGTTGTGTCTGCAGCAGTGTGAATGCGCGTATTTGTCACACCCTGGCTCTGGGACTCTATATGTTGAGCCAGGGTGTGTGCATTCTATGTGTTCTGTTTCTTTGTTTGGGTGTTCTATGTTGTCTGTTTCTATGTTTGCCTGTGTGACTCCCAATCAGAGGCAACGAGTGTCAGCTGTCGGCTGGTTGTCTCTGATTGGGAGCCATATTTAATCTGTATGTTTTCCCTTGGGTGTTGTGGGTTTTTGTTCCGTGTCGGTATTTGTTACCGTTGGACGTTACGAGTCGTTTATTGTTTTGTTCGTGCTTTATTAAATAAAGTCTAACATGTTCGTTCAACACGCTGCGCATTGGTCTACTTCTCTCCCTGACGGTGAGAGGACACGATTCGTGGACTTCACGAATCGTGTTTTGTTTATATTTAGAAACTTTAATTAAATAAAGTCATGTTTATTTCACACGCTGCGCCTTGGTCTACTACTCCTTACCCAGACGATCGTGACAGAAAAACCCACCATACCAAGACCAAGCAGCGTGTCCAGGAACACACGCAGGAGGTGACTCTTGTGGATGTCCTCCTCGGTTGGGGGCAGATTACCGAGGAGGAGGCCGTCCGGTACCGGAAGGCGATGAAGGGGGAGACCCAGGCAGGAGTGGAGAAGCGGCGTCAACCGGGCCGTGGTCGGACAGGCGAGAGGCACCCCCAAGAATTTTTTAGGGGGGGGCACACGGCATGGGCGACTGGGCAGCAGGAGACTGCCAGAGGGCGAATTGGGATATAAGGAGAGGAGGCCACCGGGTTTTGGGGGCCAGAAGGCAGGTTGGCGGAGCCTGGATGGAGAGCAGAGCCAACTCCCCGTACTCAGGCATGGCAGCATGAGACTGGGCAGGTTCCGCGGTATGCGGAGCTGCGCACTGTGCCACGAGTGGTCCGGCATAGTCCGGTACGTCCTGTGCGAGCACCCCGCACGTGCGAGAGCTTTGTACATGTCTCTGTGTGTGGAGTAAAGGTGGTCTAGAGTTTTTTTTTTTTTCCCCTCTGGTTGCACATGTGACATGCTGGTAGACATGAGGTAAAACGGATTTAAGTTTCCCTGCATTCAAGTCCCCGGCCACTAGGAGTGCCATTTCTGGATGGGCATTTTTCTTGTTTGCTTATGGCTTTATACAGCTCGTTGAGTGCGGTCTTAGTGCCAGCATCGGTTTGTGGTGGTAAATAGACAGCTATGAAAACTCTCTTGGTAAATAGTGTGGTCTACAGCTTATCACGAGGTACTTTCTCAGGCCAGCAAAACCTCAAGACTTCTTTAATATTCGATTGACAAATAGACACAGACCGCCACCCCTTGTCTTACCAGAGGCAGCTGTTCTGTCTTGCCGATGCACAGAAAACCCAGCCAACTGTATATTATCCATGTCGTCGTTCATCCACGACTCGGTGAAACATAAGATATTACCGTTTTTTAATGTCCCGTTGGTAGGATAGTCTTGAACGGAGCTCATCCGGTTTATTCTCCAATGATTGCACGTTGGCCAATAGGACGGATGGTAGAGGCGGGTTACCCACTCGCCGACTAATTCTCACAAGGCACCCGGACCTGCGTCCCCCTGTATCGGTGTCTTCTCTTCATGTGAATGACAGGGATTTGGGCCTGGTCTGGTATCTGGAGTAAATCCTTGGCGTCCTGTTTAGTCTGATGGATGGTTGTAATAGAGACATTGTACAGTCTTACATTATGGTTTCACTTCCTCTCTCTTAGCTGGTAGTGGATTGGTTGGAGAGTATCGCCAAAGATGAAATCGGGGACTTCTCTGACAACATTGAATAGAAGGTTGACGACATCCGATCCTCGTTTGTTAAGTCTAATGACACTGCTGGTCCTGCTCACACTGCCCTACCCTATGCTTTGACTTCTTTCTCCCTCTCTCTCCAGATAAAATCCTGCGACTTGTGACTGCAGGCCGCCCAACAACCTGCCCGCTTGACCCCATCCCCTCCTCCCTTCTCCAGACCATCTCCGGTGACCTTCTCCCCTACCTCACCTCGCTGATCAACTCATCCCTGACCGCTGGCCATGTCCCTTCCGTCTTCAAGAGAGCGAGAGTTGCTCCCCTTCTCAAAAAAACCAACACTCGATCCCTCTGATGTCAACAACTACAGACCAGTATCCCTTCTTTCTTTTCTGTCCAAAACTATTGAGCGTGCCGTCTTTAGCCAACTCTCTTGCTATCTCTCTCAGAATGACCTTCTTGATCCAAACCAATCAGGTTTCAGGACTGGTCATTCAACTGAGACTGCTCTTCTCTGTGTCACGGAGACTCTCCGTACTGCTAAAGCTAACTCTCTCTCCTCTGCTCTTGTCCTTCTAGACCTGTCTGCTGCCTTTGATACTGTGAACCATCAGATCCTCCTCTCCACCCTCTCCGAGCTGGGCATTTCCGGCGCGGCTCACTCCTGGATTGCGTCCTACCTGACCGGTCGCTCCTACCAAGTGGCGTGGCGAGAAGTTGTCTCCGCACCACGTGCTCTCACCACTGGTGTCCCCCAGGGCTCAGTTCTAGGCCCTCTCCTTTTCTCCCTATACACCAAGTCACTTGGCTCTGTCATATCCTCACATGGCCTTTCATATCATTGCTACGCTGACGATACACAACTAATCTTCTCCTTTCCCCCTTCTGATAACCAGGTGGCGAATCGCATCTCTGCATGTCTGGCAGACATATCAGTATGGATGACGGATCACCACCTCAAGCTGAACCCTGGCAAGACGGAGCTGCTCTTCCTCCCGGGGAAGGACTGCCCGTTCCATGATCTCGCCATCACGGTTGACAACTCCGCTGTGTCCTCCTCCCAGAGTGCGAAGAGCCTAGGCGTGACCCTGGACAACACCCTGTCGTTCTCCGCCAACATCAAGGCGGTGACCCGATCCTGCAGGTTCATGCTCTACAACATTCGGAGAGTACGACCCTGCCTTACACAGGAAGCGGCACAGGTCCTAATCCAGGCACTTGTCATCTCCCGTCTGGACTATTGCAACTCGCTGTTGGCTGGCCTCCCTGCCTGTGCCATTAAACCCCTACAACTCATCCAGAATGCCGCAGCCCGTCTGGTGTTCAACCTTCCCAAGTTCTCTCACGTCACCCCCCTCCTCCGCACACTCCACTGGCTTCCAGTTGAAGCTCGCATCCGCTACAAGACCATGGTGCTTGCCTATGGAGCAGTGAGGGGAACGGCACCTCTGTACCTTCAGGCTCTGATCAGTCCCTACACCCAAACGAGGGCATTGCGTTCATCCACCTCTGGCCTGCTGGCTCCCTTCCTCTGCGGAAGCATAGTTCCCGCTCAGCCCAGGCAAAACTGTTCGCTGCTCTGGCACCCCAATGGTGGAACAAGCTCCCTCACGACGCCAGGACAGCGGAGTCACTCACCACCTTCCGGAGACATTTGAAACCCCACCTCTTTAAGGAATACCTGGGATAGGATAAAGCAATCCTTCTACCCCCCACACACACACAGCGGAGTCGCTCACCCCCTTCCGGAGACATTTGAAACCCCACCTCTTTAAGGAATACCTGGGATAGGATAAAGTAATCCTTCTACCCCCCCCCCCCCCCCACACACACAGCGGAGTCGCTCACCACCTTCCGGAGACATCTGAAACCCCACCTCTAAGGAATACCTGGGATAGGATAAAGTAATCCTTCTACCCCCCCCACCCCACAGCGGAGTCACTCACCACCTTCCGGAGACATTTGAAACCCCACCTCTTTTTAAGGAATACCTGGGATAGGATAAGTAATCCTTCTACCCCCCCCACCCCACAGCGGAGTCACTCACCACCTTCCGGAGACATTTGAAACCCCACCTCTTTAAGGAATACCTGGGATAGGATAAAGTAATCCTTCACCCCCTCCCCCCACACACACAGCGGAGTCGCTCACCACCTTCCGGAGACATTTGAAACCCCACCTCTTTAAGGAATACCTGGGATAGGATAAAGTAATCCTTCTACCCCCCCACCCCACAGCGGAGTCACTCACCACCTTCCGGAGACATTTGAAACCCCACCTCTTTAAGGAATACCTGGGATAGGATAAAGTAATCCTTCTACCCCCCCCAAATTGTAAAGTGGTTATCCCACTGGCTATAGGGTAAACGCACCAATTTGTGAGTCGCTCTGGCTAAGAGCGTCTGCTAAATGACGTTAATGTGCCCTTGAGCAAGGCACTTAACCCCAATTGCTCCTGTAAGTCGCTCTGGATAAGAGCGTCTGCTAAATGACTAAAATGTAAAATGTAAATGAATACTACGCCAAGTCTGTGTACTGGTAAGTAGCTGGAGTCATTTTGAGAGACAAGCACTTCCGTGTTTTCTCAGTGTTGTATGTAGTTTAGGAAGACCCCGTGTGACTTGGCTAATATTCTGTGTGTTTGACTTTCAGGGAGAATACCCTTCATGCTCTGAAACAGAGGAGAAACGCATCCAGCACAGGCTTCAATGTTCCCCTGGTTACTGAGCTGGTAGGAGGGACTATCTAGCTCTCATACATACACACACACTCCCACACACTCTCACACACTCCCTCTCCTACAGACACATGCTCTTGTGCCATGATAGGGAATACGTTGTTTACTTTGAACGTAAACTAACTCTGTCTGTCTTTAGGACCCTGACGCCCCCATCAGACAGAAGCGTCCCCTGGCAGACCTGGACAGAGAGAATGACGCCAGGCTGCTGAAGTACCTGTTCACCCTCCTCAGAGCGGGCATGACTGACGAGGTGAGACACCGGCCGCCTCCCAAATAACACCCTATTCCCTGTGTAGTGCACTACTTCTGACCAGAGACCTCTTGGCTCTGGTCAAAAGTACTGCACTATACAGGTAATAGGGTGTTATTTGAGACAGATCTCAGTACGGCGCCACCTGGTGGACGGGAGGGTATACTGAGCTGATTTCTAGTCTCAATGACGTGTTTGTGTGTAGGCCCAGAGGCTTTGTAAGCGCTGTGGACAGGCATGGAGGGCTGCTACTCTGGAGGGGTGGAAGCTTTACCACGACCCCAACATCAACGGAGGTCAGTTCTCAACCTTACACTCTCACCCCAACAGATGTTTAACACAAGTAGGGCTGTGGCGGTCATGACATTTTGTCAGCCGGTGATTGTCAAGCAAATAACTGCCGGTCTCACGGTAATTGACTGTTTTAATTAACATACAAATGTTTAGCATCTCCTGGCTAACATTCATAGCCTACAAGCCATTGATGCAGACCTTTTGGAACATCTATATTTTAAAAAAGTCTACTAAATCCATGTAATATAGCCTACACCGTCACAATAAATCCATTATTAATTTTAGACAGGTCTAAAGAAATATGATATGAAGAAAATGTAGTCTATTTCAGAAGAACAGAATAGCATACTCTGAGTCGTCCTTATGTTATGCCCTGATCTGGCTATGCCATATGGCTGTGGGCTACACTAGTTCATTTAGCAGACAAGATCTGCTTAGAAATCCTGTGGCATTATTTTATATTATTTTATAGTAATGAAGAATACAATTGAACAAAGCTGAATAGAATAGAGAGGATATTTTCTCCAAACGATTTGAGGGAGTGCGCACATGCGGCAAAATAAATCATTTTCCAGTGGTTCAGTTTCATGCCAGCCAGGTAGGCTATACTCCTGTTGTAAAGAGAAGCCATGTGCTTAATATTAGGAAAGTTGAGAAATAAATATAGTAGGCCTAGCCTATAGAAAGCTGATGGGATCCTCCTCTTTTTAATAGAGGCCATCACTATGTTTTCTCACGCAATTGCATAGCCTATAGAAATGTTGAGCAACGTGAGCTCATGGGCTCTCATGAAGTGTTTGATTAGATTTTCGATTACATTTGCATTAATGTCAGAGTGATTAGAGGGACAATAGAGTGCTGAGGACCAGGTTGTTAGCAAGTTTGGTAGGCTACTAATGACCAGCAGCAGCATCAGAGCTTGGAGAAGCCTAATTACCGTGACTAAAAACACTCACGTGAAATGTGACTGCGGTCATGACTTGTGGCGGTAATCCGGTCACCATAACAGCCCTAAACGCAGGTCCCTGTGTATGGTCTGGAATGGAACTGAGGGGTGTGTCCAGGCGGTGCAGAGCTGCTACCAGTGGAGGGGAACCCTCACCGCTGTTTATGGTCTGGAATGGAACTGAGGGGTGTGTCCAGGCGGTGCAGAGCTGCTACCAGTGGAGGGGAAACCCTCACCGCCGTTTATGGTCTGGAATGGAACTGAGGGGTGTGTCCAGGCGGTGCAGAGCTGCTACCAGTGGAGGGGAACCCTCACCGCTGTTTATGGTCTGGAATGGAACTGAGGGGTGTGTCCAGGCGGTGCAGAGCTGCTACCAGTGGAGGGGAACCCTCACCGCTGTTTATGGTCTGGAATGGAACTGAGGGGTGTGTCCAGGCGGTGCAGAGCTGCTACCAGTGGAGGGGAACCCTCACCGCTGTTTATGGTCTGGAATGGAACTGAGGGGTGTGTCCAGGCGGTGCAGAGCTGCTACCAGTGGAGGGGAACCCTCACCGCTGTTTATGGTCTGGAATGGAACTGAGGGGTGTGTCCAGGCGGTGCAGAGCTGCTACCAGTGGAGGGGAACCCTCACCGCTGTTTATGGTCTGGAATGGAACTGAGGGGTGTGTCCAGGCGGTGCAGAGCTGCTACCAGTGGAGGGGAACCCTCACCGCTGTTTATGGTCTGGAATGGAACTGAGGGGTGTGTCCAGGCGGTGCAGAGCTGCTACCAGTGGAGGGGAACCCTCACCGCTGTTTATGGTCTGGAATGGAACTGAGGGGTGTGTCCAGGCGGTGCAGAGCTGCTACCAGTGGAGGGGAACCCTCACCGCTGTGTATGGTCTGGAATGGAACTGAGGGGTGTGTCCAGGCGGTGCAGAGCTGCTACCAGTGGAGGGGAACCCTCACCGCTGTGTATGGTCTGGAATGGAACTGAGGGGTGTGTCCAGGCGGTGCAGAGCTGCTACCAGTGGAGGGGAACCCTCACCGCTGTGTATGGTCTGGAATGGAACTGAGGGGTGTGTCCAGGCGGTGCAGAGCTGCTACCAGTGGAGGGGAACCCTCACCGCTGTTTATGGTCTGGAATGGAACTGAGGGGGTGTGTCCAGGCGGTGCAGAGCTGCTACCAGTGGAGGGGAACCCTCACCGCTGTTTATGGTCTGGAATGGAACTGAGGGGTGTGTCCAGGCGGTGCAGAGCTGCTACCAGTGGAGGGGAACCCTCACCGCTGTTTATGGTCTGGAATGGAACTGAGGGGTGTGTCCAGGCGGTGCAGAGCTGCTACCAGTGGAGGGGAACCCTCACCGCTGTTTATGGTCTGGAATGGAACTGAGGGGGTGTGTCCAGGCGGTGCAGAGCTGCTACCAGTGGAGGGGAACCCTCACCGCTGTTTATGGTCTGGAATGGAACTGAGGGGTGTGTCCAGGCGGTGCAGAGCTGCTACCAGTGGAGGGGAACCCTCACCGCTGTTTATGGTCTGGAATGGAACTGAGGGGTGTGTCCAGGCGGTGCAGAGCTGCTACCAGTGGAGGGGAACCCTCACCGCTGTTTATGGTCTGGAATGGAACTGGGGGGTGTGTCCAGGCGGTGCAGAGCTGCTACCAGTGGAGGGGAACCCTCACCGCTGTTTATGGTCTGGAATGGAACTGAGGGGTGTGTCCAGGCGGTGCAGAGCTGCTACCAGTGGAGGGGAACCCTCACCGCTGTTTATGGTCTGGAATGGAACTGAGGGGTGTGTCCAGGCGGTGCAGAGCTGCTACCAGTGGAGGGGAACCCTCACCGCTGTTTATGGTCTGGAATGGAACTGAGGGGTGTGTCCAGGCGGTGCAGAGCTGCTACCAGTGGAGGGGAACCCTCACCGCTGTTTATGGTCTGGAATGGAACTGAGGGGTGTGTCCAGGCGGTGCAGAGCTGCTACCAGTGGAGGGGAACCCTCACCGCTGTTTATGGTCTGGAATGGAACTGAGGGGTGTGTCCAGGCGGTGCAGAGCTGCTACCAGTGGAGGGGAACCCTCACCGCTGTTTATGGTCTGGAATGGAACTGAGGGGTGTGTCCAGGCGGTGCAGAGCTGCTACCAGTGGAGGGGAACCCTCACCGCTGTTTATGGTCTGGAATGGAACTGAGGGGTGTGTCCAGGCGGTGCAGAGCTGCTACCAGTGGAGGGGAACCCTCACCGCTGTTTATGGTCTGGAATGGAACTGAGGGGTGTGTCCAGGCGGTGCAGAGCTGCTACCAGTGGAGGGGAAACCCTCACCGCTGTTTATGGTCTGGAATGGAACTGAGGGGTGTGTCCAGGCGGTGCAGAGCTGCTACCAGTGGAGGGGAAACCCTCACCGCTGTTTATGGTCTGGAATGGAACTGAGGGGTGTGTCCAGGCGGTGCAGAGCTGCTACCAGTGGAGGGGAACCCTCACCGCTGTGTATGGTCTGGAATGGAACTGAGGGGTGTGTGTGTCCAGGCGGTGCAGAGCTGCTACCAGTGGAGGGGAACCCTCACCGCTGTGTATGGTCTGGAATGGAACTGAGGGGTGTGTCCAGGCGGTGCAGAGCTGCTACCAGTGGAGGGGAAACCCTCACCGCTGTGTATGGTCTGGAATGGAACTGAGGGGTGTGTGTGTCCAGGCGGTGCAGAGCTGCTACCAGTGGAGGGGAACCCTCACCGCTGTGTATGGTCTGGAATGGAACTGAGGGTGTGTGTGTCCAGGCGGTGCAGAGCTGCTACCAGTGGAGGGGAACCCTCACCGCTGTTTATGGTCTGGAATGGAACTGAGGGGTGTGTGTGTCCAGGCGGTGCAGAGCTGCTACCAGTGGAGGGGAACCCTCACCGCTGTGTATGGTCTGGAATGGAACTGAGGGGTGTGTGTCCAGGCGGTGCAGAGCTGCTACCAGTGGAGGGGAACCCTCACCGCTGTTTATGGTCTGGAATGGAACTGAGGGGTGTGTCCAGGCGGTGCAGAGCTGCTACCAGTGGAGGGGAACCCTCACCGCTGTTTATGGTCTGGAATGGAACTGAGGGGTGTGTCCAGGCGGTGCAGAGCTGCTACCAGTGGAGGGGAACCCTCACCGCTGTGTATGGTCTGGAATGGAACTGAGGGGTGTGTGTGTCCAGGCGGTGCAGAGCTGCTACCAGTGGAGGGGAACCCTCACCGCTGTGTATGGTCTGGAATGGAACTGAGGGGTGTGTCCAGGCGGTGCAGAGCTGCTACCAGTGGAGGGGAACCCTCACCGCTGTGTATGGTCTGGAATGGAACTGAGGGGTGTGTGTGTCCAGGCGGTGCAGAGCTGCTACCAGTGGAGGGGAACCCTCACCGCTGTGTATGGTCTGGAATGGAACTGAGGGGTGTGTGTGTCCAGGCGGTGCAGAGCTGCTACCAGTGGAGGGGAACCCTCACCGCTGTTTATGGTCTGGAATGGAACTGAGGGGTGTGTGTGTCCAGGCGGTGCAGAGCTGCTACCAGTGGAGGGGAACCCTCACCGCTGTGTATGGTCTGGAATGGAACTGAGGGGTGTGTGTGTCCAGGCGGTGCAGAGCTGCTACCAGTGGAGGGGAACCCTCACCGCTGTGTATGGTCTGGAATGGAACTGAGGGGTGTGTGTGTCCAGGCGGTGCAGAGCTGCTACCAGTGGAGGGGAACCCTCACCGCTGTTTATGGTCTGGAATGGAACTGAGGGGTGTGTGTGTCCAGGCGGTGCAGAGCTGCTACCAGTGGAGGGGAACCCTCACCGCTGTTTATGGTCTGGAATGGAACTGAGGGGTGTGTGTGTCCAGGCGGTGCAGAGCTGCTACCAGTGGAGGGGAACCCTCACCGCTGTTTATGGTCTGGAATGGAACTGAGGGGTGTGTGTGTCCAGGCGGTGCAGAGCTGCTACCAGTGGAGGGGAACCCTCACCGCTGTTTATGGTCTGGAATGGAACTGAGGGGTGTGTGTGTCCAGGCGGTGCAGAGCTGCTACCAGTGGAGGGGAACCCTCACCGCTGTTTATGGTCTGGAATGGAACTGAGGGGTGTGTGTGTCCAGGCGGTGCAGAGCTGCTACCAGTGGAGGGGAACCCTCACCGCTGTTTATGGTCTGGAATGGAACTGAGGGGTGTGTGTGTCCAGGCGGTGCAGAGCTGCTACCAGTGGAGGGGAACCCTCACCGCTGTTTATGGTCTGGAATGGAACTGAGGGGTGTGTGTGTCCAGGCGGTGCAGAGCTGCTACCAGTGGAGGGGAACCCTCACCGCTGTGTATGGTCTGGAATGGAACTGAGGGGTGTGTGTGTCCAGGCGGTGCAGAGCTGCTACCAGTGGAGGGGAACCCTCACCGCTGTGTATGGTCTGGAATGGAACTGAGGGGTGTGTGTGTCCAGGCGGTGCAGAGCTGCTACCAGTGGAGGGGAACCCTCACCACTGTTTATGGAAGGTGTGCTGCTGGAGGATGGCTGACGACGAACACGTCAGCAGATATGAGAGAGCCATCTACGCTGCTCTGAGTGGGAACCTCAAACGGGTATGTAGTGTGGTGTATCTCCCTAAGCCCCCTCTCTGGGTGGTGTCAGGTGGAGGAGGGTGGTGTCAGGTGGAGGAGGGTGGTGTGTCTCAGGGAAAGGTGAAACGCCTTGTGAAAGTAAACCTATAACAGCAATGTTCACATAAGAGAGGACTATCCTCGACTGGTAATGGCCAGGACTATCCTCGACTGGTGATGGACTGATATGTCTCTCTCTCTCTCTCCTCTAGCTGCTCCCAGTGTGTGAGTCGTGGGAGGACAGTGTGTGGGCCTACTTCAGGGTCCTGGTAGACTCTCTGGTGGAACAGGTCAGGTCCTCAGGAATGGGCAGCGAGGAGCTGGAGGAGCTGCCACAAGAATACCTGGAGGCCAAGTAAGATCCCCAGCCTCTAGTAGGTAGCCTTACCCAGGGACAATATCCTTTAGTGGGCAGCCCTGCCTAGAGAATACAGTGGGGGAAAAAAGTATTTAGTCAGCCACCAATTGTGCAAGTTCTCCCACTTAAAAAGATGAGAGAGGCCTGTAATTTTCATCATAGGTACACGTCAACTATGACAGACAAAATTAGAAAAAATATCCTGAAAATCACATTGTAGGATTTTTTAATGAATTTAATTGCAAATTATGGTGGAAAATAAGTATTTGGTCAATAACAAAAGTTTCTCAATACTTTGTTATATACCCTTTGTTGGCAATGACACAGGTCAAATGTTTTCTGTAAGACTTCACAAGGTTTTCACACACTGTTGCTGGTATTTTGGCCCATTCCTCCATGCAGATCTCCTCTAGAGCAGTGATGTTTTGGGGCTGTCGCTGGGCAACATGGACTTTCAACTCCCCTCCAAAGATTTTATATGGGGTTGAGATCTGGAGACTGGCTAGGCCACTCCAGGACCTTGAAATGCTTCTTACGAAGCCACTCCTTCGTTGCCCGGGCGGTGTGTTTGGGATCATTGTCATGCTGAAAGACCTAGCCACGTTTCATCTTCAATGCCCTTGCTGATGGAAGGAGGTTTTCACTCAAAATCTCACGATACATGGCCCCATTCATTCTTTCCTTTACACGGATCAGTCGTCCTGGTCCCTTTGCAGAAAAACAGCCCCAAAGCATGATGTTTCCACCACCATGCTTCACAGTAGGTATGGTGTTCTTTGGATGCAACTCAGCATTCTTTGTCCTCCAAACACGATGAGTTGAGTTTTTACCAAAAAGTTCTATTTTGGTTTCATCTGACCATATGACATTCTCCCAATCCTCTTCTGGATCATCCAAATGCACTCTAGCAAACTTCAGACGGGCCTGGACATGTACTGGCTTAAGCAGGGGGACACATCTAGCACTGCAGGATTTGAGTCCCTGGCGGCGTAGTGTGTTACTGATGGTAGGCTTTGTTACTTTGGTCCCAGCTCTCTGCAGGTCATTCACTAGGTCCCCCCGTGTGGTTCTGGGATTTTTGCTCACCGTTCTTGTGATCATTTTGACCCCACGGGGTGAGATCTTGCGTGGAGCCGCAGATCGAGGGAGATTATCAGTGGTCTTGTATGTCTTCCATTTCCTAATAATTGCTCCCACAGTTGATTTCTTCAAACCAAGCTGCTTACCTATTGCAGATTTAGTCTTCCCAGCCTGGTGCAGGTCTACAATTTTGTTTCTGGTGTCCTTTGACAGCTCTTTGGTCTTGGCTGTAGTGGAGTTTGGAGTGTGACTGTTTGAGGTTGTGGACAGGTGTCTTTTATACTGATAACAAGTTCAAACAGGTGCCATTAATACAGGTAACGAGTGGAGGACAGAGGAGCCTCTTAAAGAAGAAGTTACAGGTCTGTGAGAGCCAGAAATCTTGCTTGTTTGTAGGTGACCAAATACTTATTTTCCACTATAATTTACAAATAAATTCATTAAAAATCCTACAATGTGATTTTCTGGATATTTTTTTCTCAATTTGTCTGTCATAGTTGACGTGTACCTATGATGAAAATTACAGGCCTCTCTCATCTTTTTAAGTGGGAGAACTTGCACAATTGGTGGCTGACTAAATACTCTTTTTCCCCACTGTACATCCTCTAGTAGATAATACCTGGAGGCCAGTAAGATCCCCATCCTCTAGTAGAGGCAGCGGAGGGCTGGGTATCAGGACCCTAACCTTCCTCAGTGCATCAGCTTATATTTCTAAATGCAAATGGTAATATTTCTCCCTTTTCACTCCAGCTGGACACTAGAGAAGGTGTTTGAGGAGCTGTTAGCAACAGTCAAAGGTGAGCATATGTTTGTCTGCTCTGTCAAACTAGCTATGTGTGTACATCAGACCAGTCTGCTAGCTGTGTACATCAGACCAGTCTGCTAGCTGTGTACATCAGACCAGTCTGCTAGCTATGTGTGTACATCAGACCAGTCTGCTAGCTATGTGTGTACATCAGACCAGTCTGCTAGCTATGTGTGTACATCAGACAGTCTGCTAGCTATGTGTGTACATCAGACCAGTCTGCTAGCTATGTGTGTACATCAGACCAGTCTGCTAGCTATGTGTGTACATCAGACCAGTCTGCTAGCTATGTGTGTACATCAGACCAGTCTGCTAGCTATGTGTGTACATCAGACCAGTCTGCTAGCTATGTGTGTACATCAGACCAGTCTGCTAGCTATGTGTGTACATCAGACCAGTCTGCTAGCTATGTGTGTACATCAGACCAGTCTGCTAGCTATGTGTGTACATCAGACAGTCTGCTAGCTATGTGTGTACATCAGACCAGTCTGCTAGCTATGTGTGTACATCAGACCAGTCTGCTAGCTATGTGTGTACATCAGACCAGTCTGCTAGCTATGTGTGTACATCAGACCAGTCTGCTAGCTATGTGTGTACATCAGACCAGTCTGCTAGCTATGTGTGTACATCAGACCAGTCTGCTAGCTGTGTGTGTACATCAGACCAGTCTGCTAGCTATGTGTGTGTACATCAGACCAGTCTGCTAGCTATGTGTGTACATCAGACCAGTCTGCTAGCTATGTGTGTACATCAGACCAGTCTGCTAGCTATGTGTGTACATCAGACCAGTCTGCTAGCTAGTGTGTGTACATCAGACCAGTCTGCTAGCTATGTGTGTACATCAGACCAGTCTGCTAGCTATGTGTGTACATCAGACCAGTCTGCTAGCTGTGTGTGTACATCAGACCAGTCTGCTAGCTATGTGTGTACATCAGACCAGTCTGCTAGCTATGTGTGTACATCAGACCAGTCTGCTAGTTATATGTGTACATCAGACCAGTCTGCTAGCTATGTGTGTACATCAGACCAGTCTGCTAGCTATGTGTGTACATCAGACCAGTCTGCTAGCTATGTGTGTACATCAGACCAGTCTGCTAGCTGGTGTACATCAGACCAGTGCTGCTGTACATCAGACCAGTCTGCTAGCTATGTGTGTACATCAGACCAGTCTACTAGCTATGTACACTACCGTTCAAAAGTTTGGGGTCACTTAGAAATGTCCTTGTTTTCGAAAGAAAAGCATTTTTTTTTTGTCCCTTTTTAAAATAACTTACTTGATCAGAAATACAGTGTAGACATTGTTAATGTTGTAAATGGCTATTGTAGCTGGAAAAGGCTGATTTTTATTTTTTTAATGGAATATCTACATAGGCGTACAGAGGCCCATTATCAGCAACCATCAGTCCTGCGTTCCAATGGCACGTTGTGTTTGCTAATCCAAGTTTATCATTTTAAAAGGCTAATTGATCATTAGAAAACCCTTTTGCAATTATGTTAGCATAGCTGAAAAATGTTGTGCTGATTTAAAGAAGCAATAAAACTGGCCTTCTTGAGACTAGTTGAGTATCTGGAGAATCAGCAATTGTGGGTTCGATTACATGCTCAAAATGGCCAGAAACAAATAACTTTCTTCTGAAACTCGTCAGTCTATTCTTGTTCTGAGAAATGAAGGCTATTCCATGCGAGAAATTGCCAAGAAACTGAAGATCTTGTACAACGCTGTGTACTACTCTCTTCACAGAACAGCACAAACTGTCTCTAACCAGAATAGAAAGAGGAGTGGGAGGCCCCGGTGCACAACTGAGCAAGAGGACAAATACATTAGTGTCTAGTTTGAGAAACAGATGCCTCACAGGTCCTCAACTGGCAACTTCATTAAATAGTACCTGCAAAACACCAGTCTCAACGTCAACAGTGAAGAGGCGACTCCAGGATGCTGACCTTCTAGGCAGAGATGCAAAGAAAAAGCCATATTTCAGACTGGCCAATAAAAAGATAAGATTAAGATATGGCTTTTTCTTTTCAACTCTGCCTAGGTCAGCATCCCGGTGAAGGGAGTAGTACACAGCGTCGTACGAGATCTTCAGTTTCTTGGCAATTTCTCCCATGGAATAGCCATCATTTCTCAGAACAAGAATAGACTGACGAGTTTCAGAAGAAAGTTATTTGTTTCTGGCCATTTTGAGCCTGTAATCGAACCCACAATTGGTGACGCTCCAGATACTCAACTAGTCTCAAGGCCAGCTTTTTTTGCAAAAGGGTTTTCTAATGATCAGTTAGCCTTTCTAAAATGATAAACTTGGATTAGCAAACACAACGTGCAATTAGAACACAGGACTGATGGTTGCTGACAATGGGCCTCTGTAGGCCTATGTAGATATTCCATTAAAAATCAGCCGTTTCCAGCTACAATAGCCATTTACAACATTAACAATGTCTACACTGTATTTCTGATCAATTTAATGTTATTTTAATGGACAACAAATTTGCTTTTCTTTCGAAAACAAGGACATTTCTAAGTGACCCCAAACTTTTGACCGGTAGTGTACATCAGACCAGTCTGCTAGCTATGTACATCCGACCAGTCTTACGGACTCCCATAGTCCTGTGAAAGACCCTGAATGTCTCCTTCCTTCTTCTCCACAGAAAGTCCTGGAGGAGACTAAAGAACATTACCACATCATCCAGAAGTTAGTCATCCTGGGAGACCTGGATGGTGAGTCTGTTAATAACCTTAAAGTAACGGTTTTAGTGTTTCCACATATTTATGAAATATGACCTATAATTAATTACAATGTGAGTGAAATAGTTTTCCTTACTATTGTTTAATTATGTTAAAAAGCAGCCAATGAAGATTTTCACTGGACTGTTACTTTAAATCCATGGCCATGTCTGTGTCAGCCTATGGAAAGACTGTACAGACAGACAAAAGTCATGAGGTAGTCAGTCAGTATCCAGTTGGACTTTGTGGTTCTGGTTACTGCAGGTATGTTACTGCTTTATGAAATGGTCCCAGTATAAAACAGTATTTTGTGTGTCAGGTCTCCTGGAGGAGTTCAGTAACTGGTTGACCAGGAGTCCAGCTCTGCCCTCTCACCTGTTGCTGTTCTACCGTAGCCTGGGCATGCAGCTCAAGGTATCATGTACACACAGAGAGAGAGAAACACACTTTTGCTGTCATACACCTATATAAACATCAACCATTCCTCACACACACCACCTTCCACAATCCACATATCCGTTCCCCCCCTACCCCTAATCCCTCCACTCATGTTCTCCCCCCCCACCCCTAATCAGGAGGAGGTATCGGTGGATGTCCTGAAGGCCTACGTCTCTCTGTTGATGAGGGAAAAGCAGGTTGACCTGATCGCCTTCTATGTCAGTCACCTGCCGTCAGACATTGCCACCGCCCAGTACGCTCACTTCCTAGAGGAGGTCACTGAGGCTAACCAGAGACAACGCTGTCTGGAGCTGGCCAGGGAGGCAGGTCAGTGTCTCACACAGAGGTTGCTGGGATGGGTGGGGGGGTTCCTTTAGTCTAAAGCAGGGGTGTCAAACACATTTTTTCCCCGCGGGCCACATTTGGTCTTCACAGAGGTCCAGAGGACCGCACTTAAAATGTATTATATTTCCTCGCCATTTAAATTTGCTGGAAAGAAGTCCTCTATCATCACTTCTGGAATATCCGATGCTTCCCGACTGTCTAGCTTTTGGTTCGATGACTGTTATCAAGCTGGACAGAGTGAAGAGACTATAAATGACTGTTATCAAGCTGGACACAGTGAAGAGACTATAAATGACTGTTATCAAGCTGGACAGAGTGAAGAGACTATAAATGACTGTTATCAAGCTGGACACAGTGAAGAGACTATAAATGACTGTTATCAAGCTGGACACAGTGAAGAGACTATAAATGACTGTTATCAAGCTGGACACAGTGAAGAGACTGTAACTGTAGGTTCATTATCATTTCTACACAGTTTTGATTAGGTTTTAGTAATTTCAATGTCGATTTTAAGATTGTTTATCTCCCCAAAAAGCAAATAAAAAATACATAGAAGATAAATTAATACACATACTAAATACTCAAATCTCCAGCGGGGATGGAATGGGCCCCCTGGTCTAAAGCTACAGTCAGTCTGACATGCATCTGAGATTCGACAACCGGCAATTAAATTAGGTTCGTACATATGATAAAATTGACCATGCAGACTTTCGCTTTTCTGCAGCTATGGACTGTAGGAAGGTGGGGAAAAAAACAATGTCTGTTAAACTTGCAATATGTAAATGTTTGTGCAACCTGACCAAATGCACATAGAAATCTGAGTTATAGATCTGTCGTTCTCATTGAAAGCAAGTCTAAGAAGCGGTAGAGATCTTCTATGTGCGCTTTTTCTATGCTCCCCGTAGATGGTACAATGGTTCTCTACACTATACTGGCTTGTTTTGTCATATAAACTGAAATTAGGCAAACTATTAGAATTTTAGCATCCAGGAAATGGCGGAGCGATTTCTGCATATTGCGCCTTTTCAAAGGTACAGGTATCTAACTGTTGTGTTGTGGTCAGGTCTGGACGTGGCAGCGGTCACTAAGATGGTGATGGAGAACATCAGAGAGAGACACTGAGGAGTTCGCTCATCATGACCTCACCCCTGCACTGGACACTGGCACCTCAGTGGTACGAAACACACACACTGGCACCTCACCGCTACGAAGGAGAAACACCAACACCATGTGGTCATGTTAACCCTGTACCTCCCTACCCCCAGGAGGACCATGTGGTCATGTTAACCCTGTACCTCCCTACCCCCCAGGAGGACCATGTGGTCATGTTAACCCTGTACCTCCTACCCCCCCAGGAGGACCATGTGGTCATGTTAACCCTGTACCTCCCTACCCCCCCCAGGAGGACCATGTGGTCATGTTAACCCTGTACCTCCCTACCCCCCCCAGGAGGACCATGTGGTCATGTTAACCCTGTACCTCCCTACCCCCAGGAGGACCATGTGGTCATGTTAACCCTGTACCTCCCTACCCCCCCAGGAGGACCATGTGGTCATGTTAACCCTGTACCTCCCTACCCCCCCAGGAGGACCATGTGGTCATGTTAACCCTGTACCTCCCTACCCCCCAGGAGGACCATGTGGTCATGTTAACCCTGTACCTCCCTACCCCCCCAGGAGGACCATGTGGTCATGTTAACCCTGTACCTCCCTACCCCCCAGGAGGACCATGTGGTCATGTTAACCCTGTACCTCCCTACCCCCCAGGAGGACCATGTGGTCATGTTAACCCTGTACCTCCCTACCCCCAGGAGGACCATGTGGTCATGTTAACCCTGTACCTCCCTACCCCCCAGGAGGACCATGTGGTCATGTTAACCCTGTACCTCCCTACCCCCCAGGAGGACCATGTGGTCATGTTAACCCTGTACCTCCCTACCCCCCCAGGAGGACCATGTGGTCATGTTAACCCTGTACCTCCCTACCCCCCCAGGAGGACCATGTGGTCATGTTAACCCTGTACCTCCCTACCCCCCCCAGGAGGACCATGTGGTCATGTTAACCCTGTACCTCCCTACCCCCCAGGAGGACCATGTGGTCATGTTAACCCTGTACCTCCCTACCCCCCCAGGAGGACCATGTGGTCATGTTAACCCTGTACCTCCCTACCCCCCAGGAGGACCATGTGGTCATGTTAACCCTGTACCTCCCTACCCCCCCAGGAGGACCATGTGGTCATGTTAACCCTGTACCTCCCTACCCCCCCAGGAGGACCATGTGGTCATGTTAACCCTGTACCTCCCTACCCCCCCAGGAGGACCATGTGGTCATGTTAACCCTGTACCTCCCTACCCCCCAGGAGGACCATGTGGTCATGTTAACCCTGTACCTCCCTACCCCCCCAGGAGGACCATGTGGTCATGTTAACCCTGTACCTCCCTACCCCCCAGGAGGACCATGTGGTCATGTTAACCCTGTACCTCCCTACCCCCCAGGAGGACCATGTGGTCATGTTAACCCTGTACCTCCCTACCCCCCAGGAGGACCATGTGGTCATGTTAACCCTGTACCTCCCTACCCCCCAGGAGGACCATGTGGTCATGTTAACCCTGTACCTCCCTACCCCCCAGGAGGACCATGTGGTCATGTTAACCCTGTACCCCCTACCCCCCAGGAGGACCATGTGGTCATGTTAACCCTGTACCTCCCTACCCCCCAGGAGGACCATGTGGTCATGTTAACCCTGTACCTCCCCCAGGAGGACCATGTGGTCATGTTTACCCCTGTACCTCCCTACCCCCCCAGGAGGACCATGTGGTCATGTTAACCCTGTACCTCCCTACCCCCCAGGAGGACCATGTGGTCATGTTAACCCTGTACCTCCCTACCCCCAGGAGGACCATGTGGTCATGTTAACCCTGTACCTCCCTACCCCCAGGAGGACCATGTGGTCATGTTAACCCTGTACCTCCCTACCCCCCCAGGAGGACCATGTGGTCATGTTAACCCTGTACCTCCCTACCCCCCCAGGAGGACCATGTGGTCATGTTAACCCTGTACCTCCCTACCCCCCAGGAGGACCATGTGGTCATGTTAACCCTGTACCTCCCTACCCCCCCAGGAGGACCATGTGGTCATGTTAACCCTGTACCTCCCTACCCCCCCAGGAGGACCATGTGGTCATGTTAACCCTGTACCTCCCTACCCCCCAGGAGGACCATGTGGTCATGTTAACCCTGTACCTCCCTACCCCCAGGAGGACCATGTGGTCATGTTAACCCTGTACCTCCCTACCCCCCCAGGAGGACCATGTGGTCATGTTAACCCTGTACCTCCCTACCCCCCAGGAGGACCATGTGGTCATGTTAACCCTGTACCTCCCTACCCCCCAGGAGGACCATGTGGTCATGTTAACCCTGTACCTCCCTACCCCCCAGGAGGACCATGTGGTCATGTTAACCCTGTACCTCCCTACCCCCCAGGAGGACCATGTGGTCATGTTAACCCTGTACCTCCCTACCCCCAGGAGGACCATGTGGTCATGTTAACCCTGTACCTCCCTACCCCCCCAGGAGGACCATGTGGTCATGTTAACCCTGTACCTCCCTACCCCCAGGAGGACCATGTGGTCATGTTAACCCTGTACCTCCCTACCCCCAGGAGGACCATGTGGTCATGTTAACCCTGTACCTCCCTACCCCCAGGAGGACCATGTGGTCATGTTAACCCTGTACCTCCCTACCCCCCCAGGAGGACCATGTGGTCATGTTAACCCTGTACCTCCCTACCCCCCCAGGAGGACCATGTGGTCATGTTAACCCTGTACCTCCCTACCCCCCAGGAGGACCATGTGGTCATGTTAACCCTGTACCTCCCTACCCCCCAGGAGGACCATGTGGTCATGTTAACCCTGTACCTCCCTACCCCCAGGAGGACCATGTGGTCATGTTAACCCTGTACCTCCCTACCCCCCCAGGAGGACCATGTGGTCATGTTAACCCTGTACCTCCCTACCCCCAGGAGGACCATGTGGTCATGTTAACCCTGTACCTCCCTACCCCCCCCAGGAGGACCATGTGGTCATGTTAACCCTGTACCTCCCTACCCCCCAGGAGGACCATGTGGTCATGTTAACCCTGTACCTCCCTACCCCCCCAGGAGGACCATGTGGTCATGTTAACCCTGTACCTCCCTACCCCCCAGGAGGACCATGTGGTCATGTTAACCCTGTACCTCCCTACCCCCAGGAGGACCATGTGGTCATGTTAACCCTGTACCTCCCTACCCCCAGGAGGACCATGTGGTCATGTTAACCCTGTACCTCCCTACCCCCCAGGAGGACCATGTGGTCATGTTAACCCTGTACCTCCCTACCCCCAGGAGGACCATGTGGTCATGTTAACCCTGTACCTCCCTACCCCCCAGGAGGACCATGTGGTCATGTTAACCCTGTCCCTCCCCCCCCAGGAGGACCATGTGGTCATGTTAACCCTGTACCTCCCTACCCCCCAGGAGGACCATGTGGTCATGTTAACCCTGTACCTCCCTACCCCCAGGAGGACCATGTGGTCATGTTAACCCTGTACCTCCCTACCCCCCCAGGAGGACCATGTGGTCATGTTAACCCTGTACCTCCCTACCCCCCCAGGAGGACCATGTGGTCATGTTAACCCTGTACCTCCCTACCCCCCCCAGGAGGACCATGTGGTCATGTTAACCCTGTACCTCCCTACCCCCAGGAGGACCATGTGGTCATGTTAACCCTGTACCTCCCTACCCCCCCCAGGAGGACCATGTGGTCATGTTAACCCTGTACCTCCCCACCCCCAGGAGGACCATGTGGTCATGTTAACCCTGTACCTCCCTACCCCCCCCAGGAGGACCATGTGGTCATGTTAACCCTGTACCTCCCTACCCCCCAGGAGGACCATGTGGTCATGTTAACCCTGTACCTCCCTACCCCCAGGAGGACCATGTGGTCATGTTAACCCTGTACCTCCCTACCCCCCAGGAGGACCATGTGGTCATGTTAACCCTGTACCTCCCTACCCCCCAGGAGGACCATGTGGTCATGTTAACCCTGTACCTCCCTACCCCCCAGGAGGACCATGTGGTCATGTTAACCCTGTACCTCCCTACCCCCCCAGGAGGACCATGTGGTCATGTTAACCCTGTACCTCCTACCCCCCAGGAGGACCATGTGGTCATGTTAACCCTGTACCTCCCTACCCCCCAGGAGGACCATGTGGTCATGTTAACCCTGTACCTCCCTACCCCCAGGAGGACCATGTGGTCATGTTAACCCTGTACCTCCCTACCCCCAGGAGGACCATGTGGTCATGTTAACCCTGTACCTCCCTACCCCCCAGGAGGACCATGTGGTCATGTTAACCCTGTACCTCCCTACCCCCCCAGGAGGACCATGTGGTCATGTTAACCCTGTACCTCCCTACCCCCCCAGGAGGACCATGTGGTCATGTTAACCCTGTACCTCCCTACCCCCCCAGGAGGACCATGTGGTCATGTTAACCCTGTACCTCCCTACCCCCCAGGAGGACCATGTGGTCATGTTAACCCTGTACCTCCCTACCCCCAGGAGGACCATGTGGTCATGTTAACCCTGTACCTCCCTACCCCCCCAGGAGGACCATGTGGTCATGTTAACCCTGTACCTCCCTACCCCCAGGAGGACCATGTGGTCATGTTAACCCTGTACCTCCCTACCCCCCCAGGAGGACCATGTGGTCATGTTAACCCTGTACCTCCCTACCCCCCCAGGAGGACCATGTGGTCATGTTAACCCTGTACCTCCCTACCCCCCAGGAGGACCATGTGGTCATGTTAACCCTGTACCTCCCTACCCCCCCAGGAGGACCATGTGGTCATGTTAACCCTGTACCTCCCTACCCCCCAGGAGGACCATGTGGTCATGTTAACCCTGTACCTCCCTACCCCCCCAGGAGGACCATGTGGTCATGTTAACCCTGTACCTCCCTACCCCCCCAGGAGGACCATGTGGTCATGTTAACCCTGTACCTCCCTACCCCCAGGAGGACCATGTGGTCATGTTAACCCTGTACCTCCCTACCCCCCAGGAGGACCATGTGGTCATGTTAACCCTGTACCTCCCTACCCCCCAGGAGGACCATGTGGTCATGTTAACCCTGTACCTCCCTACCCCCCCCAGGAGGACCATGTGGTCATGTTAACCCTGTACCTCCCTACCCCCAGGAGGACCATGTGGTCATGTTAACCCTGTACCTCCCTACCCCCCAGGAGGACCATGTGGTCATGTTAACCCTGTACCTCCCTACCCCCCAGGAGGACCATGTGGTCATGTTAACCCTGTACCTCCCTACCCCCCAGGAGGACCATGTGGTCATGTTAACCCTGTACCTCCCTACCCCCCAGGAGGACCATGTGGTCATGTTAACCCTGTACCTCCCTACCCCCAGGAGGACCATGTGGTCATGTTAACCCTGTACCTCCCTACCCCCCCAGGAGGACCATGTGGTCATGTTAACCCTGTACCTCCCTACCCCCCAGGAGGACCATGTGGTCATGTTAACCCTGTACCTCCCTACCCCCAGGAGGACCATGTGGTCATGTTAACCCTGTACCTCCCTACCCCCCAGGAGGACCATGTGGTCATGTTAACCCTGTACCTCCCTACCCCCCCAGGAGGACCATGTGGTCATGTTAACCCTGTACCTCCCTACCCCCAGGAGGACCATGTGGTCATGTTAACCCTGTACCTCCCTACCCCCCAGGAGGACCATGTGGTCATGTTAACCCTGTACCTCCCTACCCCCCAGGAGGACCATGTGGTCATGTTAACCCTGTACCTCCCTACCCCCCCAGGAGGACCATGTGGTCATGTTAACCCTGTACCTCCCTACCCCCCAGGAGGACCATGTGGTCATGTTAACCCTGTACCTCCCTACCCCCAGGAGGACCATGTGGTCATGTTAACCCTGTACCTCCCTACCCCCCCCAGGAGGACCATGTGGTCATGTTAACCCTGTACCTCCCTACCCCCCAGGAGGACCATGTGGTCATGTTAACCCTGTACCTCCCTACCCCCCCAGGAGGACCATGTGGTCATGTTAACCCTGTACCTCCCTACCCCCCAGGAGGACCATGTGGTCATGTTAACCCTGTACCTCCCTACCCCCAGGAGGACCATGTGGTCATGTTAACCCTGTACCTCCCTACCCCCCAGGAGGACCATGTGGTCATGTTAACCCTGTACCTCCCTACCCCCCAGGAGGACCATGTGGTCATGTTAACCCTGTACCTCCCTACCCCCCAGGAGGACCATGTGGTCATGTTAACCCTGTACCTCCCTACCCCCCCAGGAGGACCATGTGGTCATGTTAACCCTGTACCTCCCTACCCCCCCAGGAGGACCATGTGGTCATGTTAACCCTGTACCTCCCTACCCCCCAGGAGGACCATGTGGTCATGTTAACCCTGTACCTCCCTACCCCCAGGAGGACCATGTGGTCATGTTAACCCTGTACCTCCCTACCCCCCAGGAGGACCATGTGGTCATGTTAACCCTGTACCTCCCTACCCCCCAGGAGGACCATGTGGTCATGTTAACCCTGTACCTCCCTACCCCCCAGGAGGACCATGTGGTCATGTTAACCCTGTACCTCCCTACCCCCCAGGAGGACCATGTGGTCATGTTAACCCTGTACCTCCCTACCCCCAGGAGGACCATGTGGTCATGTTAACCCTGTACCTCCCTACCCCCCCAGGAGGACCATGTGGTCATGTTAACCCTGTACCTCCCTACCCCCCCCAGGAGGACCATGTGGTCATGTTAACCCTGTACCTCCCTACCCCCAGGAGGACCATGTGGTCATGTTAACCCTGTACCTCCCTACCCCCAGGAGGACCATGTGGTCATGTTAACCCTGTACCTCCCTACCCCCCAGGAGGACCATGTGGTCATGTTAACCCTGTACCTCCCTACCCCCCCCAGGAGGACCATGTGGTCATGTTAACCCTGTACCTCCCTACCCCCAGGAGGACCATGTGGTCATGTTAACCCTGTACCTCCCTACCCCCCCCAGGAGGACCATGTGGTCATGTTAACCCTGTACCTCCCTACCCCCCCAGGAGGACCATGTGGTCATGTTAACCCTGTACCTCCCTACCCCCCCCAGGAGGACCATGTGGTCATGTTAACCCTGTACCTCCCTACCCCCCCAGGAGGACCATGTGGTCATGTTAACCCTGTACCTCCTACCCCCCAGGAGGACCATGTGGTCATGTTAACCCTGTACCTCCCTACCCCCAGGAGGACCATGTGGTCATGTTAACCCTGTACCTCCCTACCCCCCAGGAGGACCATGTGGTCATGTTAACCCTGTACCTCCCTACCCCCCAGGAGGACCATGTGGTCATGTTAACCCTGTACCTCCCTACCCCCCAGGAGGACCATGTGGTCATGTTAACCCTGTACCTCCCTACCCCCCCAGGAGGACCATGTGGTCATGTTAACCCTGTACCTCCCTACCCCCCCAGGAGGACCATGTGGTCATGTTAACCCTGTACCTCCCTACCCCCCCAGGAGGACCATGTGGTCATGTTAACCCTGTACCTCCCTACCCCCCCCAGGAGGACCATGTGGTCATGTTAACCCTGTACCTCCCTACCCCCCAGGAGGACCATGTGGTCATGTTAACCCTGTACCTCCTACCCCCCAGGAGGACCATGTGGTCATGTTAACCCTGTACCTCCCTACCCCCCAGGAGGACCATGTGGTCATGTTAACCCTGTACCTCCCTACCCCCAGGAGGACCATGTGGTCATGTTAACCCTGTACCTCCCTACCCCCAGGAGGACCATGTGGTCATGTTAACCCTGTACCTCCTACCCCCAGGAGGACCATGTGGTCATGTTAACCCTGTACCTCCCTACCCCCAGGAGGACCATGTGGTCATGTTAACCCTGTACCTCCCTACCCCCCAGGAGGACCATGTGGTCATGTTAACCCTGTACCTCCCTACCCCCCAGGAGGACCATGTGGTCATGTTAACCCTGTACCTCCCTACCCCCCAGGAGGACCATGTGGTCATGTTAACCCTGTACCTCCCTACCCCCCCCAGGAGGACCATGTGGTCATGTTAACCCTGTACCTCCCTACCCCCCAGGAGGACCATGTGGTCATGTTAACCCTGTACCTCCCTACCCCCCCCAGGAGGACCATGTGGTCATGTTAACCCTGTACCTCCCTACCCCCCAGGAGGACCATGTGGTCATGTTAACCCTGTACCTCCCTACCCCCCCAGGAGGACCATGTGGTCATGTTAACCCTGTACCTCCCTACCCCCCCAGGAGGACCATGTGGTCATGTTAACCCTGTACCTCCCTACCCCCCCAGGAGGACCATGTGGTCATGTTAACCCTGTACCTCCCTACCCCCCAGGAGGACCATGTGGTCATGTTAACCCTGTACCTCCCTACCCCCCAGGAGGACCATGTGGTCATGTTAACCCTGTACCTCCCTACCCCCCAGGAGGACCATGTGGTCATGTTAACCCTGTACCTCCCTACCCCCCCAGGAGGACCATGTGGTCATGTTAACCCTGTACCTCCCTACCCCCCAGGAGGACCATGTGGTCATGTTAACCCTGTACCTCCCTACCCCCCAGGAGGACCATGTGGTCATGTTAACCCTGTACCTCCTACCCCCCCCAGGAGGACCATGTGGTCATGTTAACCCTGTACCTCCCTACCCCCCCAGGAGGACCATGTGGTCATGTTAACCCTGTACCTCCCTACCCCCCAGGAGGACCATGTGGTCATGTTAACCCTGTACCTCCTACCCCCCCAGGAGGACCATGTGGTCATGTTAACCCTGTACCTCCCTACCCCCCCAGGAGGACCATGTGGTCATGTTAACCCTGTACCTCCCTACCCCCCCCAGGAGGACCATGTGGTCATGTTAACCCTGTACCTCCCTACCCCCCCAGGAGGACCATGTGGTCATGTTAACCCTGTACCTCCCTACCCCCCCAGGAGGACCATGTGGTCATGTTAACCCTGTACCTCCCTACCCCCCAGGAGGACCATGTGGTCATGTTAACCCTGTACCTCCTACCCCCCAGGAGGACCATGTGGTCATGTTAACCCTGTACCTCCCTCCCCAGGAGGACCATGTGGTCATGTTAACCCTGTACCTCCCTACCCCCCCAGGAGGACCATGTGGTCATGTTAACCCTGTACCTCCCTACCCCCCAGGAGGACCATGTGGTCATGTTAACCCTGTACCTCCCTACCCCCCCAGGAGGACCATGTGGTCATGTTAACCCTGTACCTCCCCTACCCCCAGGAGGACCATGTGGTCATGTTAACCCTGTACCTCCCTACCCCCCAGGAGGACCATGTGGTCATGTTAACCCTGTACCTCCCTACCCCCCAGGAGGACCATGTGGTCATGTTAACCCTGTACCTCCCTACCCCCCAGGAGGACCATGTGGTCATGTTAACCCTGTACCTCCCTACCCCCCCCAGGAGGACCATGTGGTCATGTTAACCCTGTACCTCCCTACCCCCCCAGGAGGACCATGTGGTCATGTTAACCCTGTACCTCCCTACCCCCCAGGAGGACCATGTGGTCATGTTAACCCTGTACCTCCCTACCCCCCAGGAGGACCATGTGGTCATGTTAACCCTGTACCTCCCTACCCCCCAGGAGGACCATGTGGTCATGTTAACCCTGTACCTCCCTACCCCCCCCAGGAGGACCATGTGGTCATGTTAACCCTGTACCTCCCTACCCCCCCAGGAGGACCATGTGGTCATGTTAACCCTGTACCTCCCTACCCCCAGGAGGACCATGTGGTCATGTTAACCCTGTACCTCCCTACCCCCAGGAGGACCATGTGGTCATGTTAACCCTGTACCTCCCTACCCCCCCAGGAGGACCATGTGGTCATGTTAACCCTGTACCTCCCTACCCCCCCAGGAGGACCATGTGGTCATGTTAACCCTGTACCCCCATACCCCCCCAGGAGGACCATGTGGTCATGTTAACCCTGTACCTCCCTACCCCCCCCAGGAGGACCATGTGGTCATGTTAACCCTGTACCTCCCTACCCCCCAGGAGGACCATGTGGTCATGTTAACCCTGTACCTCCCTACCCCCCCCAGGAGGACCATGTGGTCATGTTAACCCTGTACCTCCCTACCCCCCAGGAGGACCATGTGGTCATGTTAACCCTGTACCTCCCTACCCCCCCAGGAGGACCATGTGGTCATGTTAACCCTGTACCTCCCTACCCCCCCAGGAGGACCATGTGGTCATGTTAACCCTGTACCTCCCTACCCCCCCAGGAGGACCATGTGGTCATGTTAACCCTGTACCTCCCTACCCCCCCAGGAGGACCATGTGGTCATGTTAACCCTGTACCTCCCTACCCCCCCCAGGAGGACCATGTGGTCATGTTAACCCTGTACCTCCCTACCCCCCCCAGGAGGACCAGAGGAAGATTGATGTGATAGGCCCTTTTCACGTGACGTCAGACAACTTCCGTTCTGCCGCGATGCAGGTTATGTTTACATCCGGTGTCGCTTAGGAACGCTTAGCTAGTAGCACATCATTATGGAGTTCACCCAGTCCCTTTCACATCTGCCACCAATACGACTTAACGACGTGGAACGACTTGCTGACAAGTGGTCCCTTACTTCAAGATCGAAGCTTGATAAAGGCTACAAGTTCTTCGTTGAAGGTTACCTGTTTGATTATGAAGGTACGTGTTTATCTTTATTTAGCTTAAATTAGCCCTATGCTAGCGAAGGTTATGAGCTGACGAAGTTTCTGTTTTGCAGCCTCTTTTTAATATTACTGCTGTTTGTATCGACCGTAAGATAAGAGTCAGTAATGTATTAATGGCTAATGCTGCGCCCTTTCTCCCAATCACTGTATTGAAACAGTCTCAAGTGTAGTTAACGGTGAGGTGACAGTGAGAGGGCGATGTTACAGGTCCATGAAGAAAAATGAGGAGGCTCATCGGCTTCAGGTTTCTCAGATAAACAGTTCTCTAACATTATGATAAGATAGGTTAAGATAGATACGTTTTCTTTTTGTTGTGTTTTGCTGCGGTTGCAGATTTAATAAGAATGATTCCACAAAGTTCCACTGTGGATCAGTTTGTTTCTCAGTCTGAGCTCTGATTTTGTATCATTAAACTTAATACACAACGAAATTCTTACAAACCGATGTGGGTTGTTGACGGCAATAAAGACTGGGAAAGATTCTGTGATAACTCAAAATGTTCAAATTTTCGATAAGTGTTGGCACTACTTGTCAAAGGTTTCAGAACAGCCAATTTTTCTTAATTAAAAAAAGAAATTGGGTTTTGAAAATTGTGTACAGTAGTTTATAATGAAACGCAGAAAAAATGTTTTGTAAGTACAGCACTAATTGTTATGTCTCTATGAACAGGTTACACTAGACTCTGCAGAGGTTCCTGTGGTACTCAATCACATGTCATGTTCCTGCTCTGCTGGGAAAGCACTATGTAATCACATAGTAGCACTTCTTTTCAAAGTGCTCACTATGTTACCATGGGCTTTAAGACAGTGCCATTGCCTCTGTCATGCACCAGCGCACTGCAGACCTGGCACCGGCCTAGGACACAGGTCAGATATTATTTGTTACACTGATGCAGAACTTTGCAGTTTGTATTGACTTTTGACAATGTATTGTTCATCATTATTATATCACAGGGAATTGTACCAGAGGCCACCAATGATATGGCGGTGTGTAAACCAGCGGCTAAGAAAAAAACAAGTGTCAGAGCTGGTGTGAAGTGCACACTGTAACGAGCCTATGATGGTGAGTCTGAATGAGCCCCCGCCTGTACTAGAGCACAAAGACTTTAGTGCATTTCTAAAATAATACAAACATAAAAGTGATTATTATTTGTTACTTTTTATATAGACTTTCAGTGGATATTTTTTTATTTGTATTAGAAGCATGTACGAGACTGGATGAGTGTGGTTGTCTTTTTTAGTGAAAAAGATAAGGTGGCATTTAATGAAATCTAAACTTGACATATCTCACTTTCATGCCAGGGCCTATTCCGGATCCTCACGTCATGGCCAGTGCTGAGAAACTGAAAGACATCCGTCCACAACCAGGGATTTGCAAATTGCTGCACGGGCTTGAGGGCCTTAATTTGGTGGACTCTAAATTTGGCCCTGTGCCATTTGGGTCTGTGCTTTCTTACCAGTGCCCTCTAGAATTAAGTAGAGATATTATTAAACACCCTGGTGCCAGTGAGTTTCCTCAGTTGCCTATTGAAGGTTACAACTTTAAATTTCCCATTGATTTTGAGCCCAACTACATACAACAATGTCATTTGGACAGCCTGATTGTGTCAGAGGAGATGTCTGCTGCTATTGAAGCAGAAACAAGAATGCAGTCAGAATGCCAGCTGTGGAGCCAGGTACGCAAACCCCGACTGACAGCCAGCAGATTCCGTGAAATATGCCATGTTCGTGGGGAGTTGTCTGCCAAGGCTTTGGCAACCCGCATTCTGAGAGGAACTCCTCAGACAGCTGCTATGAGAAGAGGGTTGGATCTGGAACCTGAGATACTGAGGCAATATTCTGATTTTTGTGATGTCTCTCTGAAACAATGCGGGGTCATCATCCACCCTGATTCACCTCACCTTGCAGCCAGCCCGGATGCTAAAGTCTTCTGCCCAACAGAAGCACCACCATTTCGTCTTGCTGAGGTTAAGAGTTGCGATGTTGAAAATGTTACCCAAGTTAAACACCTGATCACAGTTAAAGGCCAGGCCTGCCTTAAGAAGAGCCACAAATACTACTATCAGGTTCAAGGCCAACTCGCCTTAAGCGGACTTCAGTGGTGTGACTTCATTACAGATACCCGCACTGACTTCACAGTTGAGAGAATCTTTAGGGATGAGGAGATTATCCACTCAATGCGACAGAAGCTTGATCATTTCTATTATAACATCTACATGGATGTCTTCTTAAGTTATAAAACATAAGGCAGAATTTTATGTGTAAATAGTGTTAAGGTAAATGTGGAAGGTGAACCTTTGACATTTTTTTTCTTTAACTGCAAATTAACTTGTCATATACTGTATATCTCCTATGTACTGAAACACACATTTTGAAAAGGATTGTGATGTAAATGTCGACATGTTTTTCTTTAACTGCAAATGAACTTAATTGTGTTATATACTGTATATCTATGTATTGAAATACAAATTTTGAAAAGGATTGCGATGTTGTAAATGCTCTTACCAAAATCAAAAAGGATTGGAAGCAGTTGCTTGCAAACATATATTTAATAGTTCCATCAGTGCCATGACACATAAGCACATAACATGGTTAATAGTTGGATATTTTTACAATATATCACATTAGGTTCATTAATAGCTATGAAAAAGTTATTACCCTTAACAAAAACATACAGTATAACATTAGATCAATTAAATTACCAACAAAGTTAATTCATATTTACATTTTTTTGTACATACAATACAGTAATATAAAAGTACTTCTATTTACAGCCCATCTAGCTTACTCAGGAAATATACAACTTCCAGTTGACAAAAACATCAGACTGGTTTGTCTCCTTTAATGTCAAGAGGTCCCTGATAGTTCGACATGAGGCAGCAGATGGCCCACAGCTGATTCACTGAACCCACTGTGGAAAGAGGAACAAGCCCATCCCAGATATGGTACTCCTTCACCCTCCGTATGGCCCTCTCGACTAAAATCCTCAGCCGGGCGATGGCCTGTTCTGTTTGTTGTTTGAACAAAATGGTACACTGCAATAGCATCTTCTCGAATATTGTGCCATGCTTCGGTGTTGGATGGGATACTGTTGCGATACAGACACCGGGAGAAAAGAAACAGCTAAATTAACATTCAGCTTTGACCAGGAATCAATATTTATCTAGCTATCATGCACAACAGTATTTGAATAGGTGAGTTACTATACATTCATGAATAAACTAACTGCCTAACAAAGGGTTAGATAGCTAGCTAAGTAAACTTGTTACATTACAGCCAGGCAGCAATGTAACGCTACCTTTTAACGTTATCGGTATCTGGTACTAAGTTGTTGTTAGCTAACGTTAGCCCACTTTTAAGTAACTAAGGCAGTGAACAATTATGAATTAACAATAACGTTAGCAAGTTACAAACCATTGCATATACGTAAACATTATTACTCGTTGAGAAGTCTCAGGTTACGGGCGAACGGAAGTGAAGTTAACCTGCTACGCGGAAAGGCGGAAGTTAGATGACGTCATCGTGAAAAGGGCCTATTGTCTCTATCTGATGCACCCGCACTGTCCTCACTGAAGTCCGTTGACGCTGACCGAGAGTAGCCGCCATTTTACCAGCTTGGGAATTTTACACAAAACCAATAATATGCTAAACGAACTCAGAAATCTCAAATAAATTGATTATTTATTAAAATAACATGAGATATGAAATTACCTTAAGAAAATAATGTACATCCACTCAGACAAACCCAAAGTCTCTAGCTATGTGACTTGTAAAATAGTTTTTATCACGTTCTTTCACTCACTCGGTTTGACACAAAATAACACACCAAACCTTTACCAAACGTGATAATACCTTAACGGATGTGTTACCTAGCATGGTATGACATGTTCTTTCGACATTAGAAAGTTTAAACGTGCTATTACATACCTGTAGTAATAAATAGAAACGGACACAAAGGTTATCTTCTTGACTGCACAGTTCAGACGCTTTCTTTATTGTGAAGAATGGTGCCGCCTGCCCGGAACTTCCTGTTCCCCCACTACTAACGGTCCGTGCATTCCGAGATCAGATTACAACATTTCATTAAATTACTAAAAAAGTGTAAACTGTAGTAATTTATTTCCCTTTATAGTTTATTAGGCTAAGCATGACCTACATCCAAATAATTTCTCTAGGATTGGAACCGGTTCAGGGAACAGAACTGAAAAATAACGTTAAAAAGAACCGGAAACTAAAGTGTTCTATACTTTTCAGGAACAGCAGTTATTTTAAAAGCATGTAATCCAGGTAATAACCTTAGTTTACTTTCCGGGTATTTTTCTCCAGTGCCACAAAATCGCAACAAAGCTCACTGTAGAAACGTATTCCAGTTTCTGCCTGCCAGCTGGAATGGAAATCCTTGCCAGTGGGTGTGCGTGTGGAAACTACCTGCTCCTCCCCTCTGAAGCATAGGTTACTGTATCCTACTGACAACGTTACAAGCATGATTCAGAAATTAGGGAGATATGTTTAATTTGAGAAGAATGGATGAACTTTTTCAATGCTAGTTAAGGATACTATAGTCACCACGTTTCACATTGGATTTATTAACGACATAAAGGTAAGACCTGTTTTTAATTCTAGTGCTACACTGCACTGCACAAACAAGGTTGTTAGCTAGCTAGCTAACATCTGCTCTGGTCCAACGTTAAACCAACTCTGAAGTTCAGACATTCAAAGTTCCTCCATAGAAGCCGCTCCTCCGTAGGTATAATTCTGTGGGCCTAATTCAGATAATGCAGGTCATAACACGATGCCCAGCTCTTCAATGCAAGCTTCCTCTATCCTCTAACGAGCTCTCCACACCCGCAAAATGTCGCACCTTACACTGTGATTGGCAGCACAGAAGAATAAGACACTGATTGGCAGATGAAGAATAAGACACTATTTCAAAGCATTGTACATGTAATGTTAGCCAAGTACAATATAATTACTAGTTGTTACACAGGATTTAGCTAGTTAAAATGAAGTGTATCTTTAGGAGTACTTGTAATTAATGTGTACAGTACATTACCCATCCTGACAACCTGGCCCTCAATTTAAAGCTTGTGGAAGTGACATCCAAGTGGGAGAATAAATACACTAGAACACCACAGAGTATCTGAAGAGACTGGTAGAGGAAGATGGGTACAGGGTGAGGGATCCTGAGAGGATTCTTGTGAGTAGGCAGAGACCAAGAGAGAGTGATGGGAAGAATATGTGCTTCAGTAAGGTGGGCTTTTTAGCATTTATAGCAATGGTTGTCAATTGTACGGCAGAAATGGATCTTACAAATGACAGGCTACTTTGACACTGAGAATCTGAGATCAATAAAAACGACCTTGTCTATAATCCATCAATAGCCGAGGCCCCTAAGTGTGCAGAGAAACACATTGTATAATATGAGCAGGAAGATACAGTCCTAAAAAAGCTTTCCGGTTTCACTGACTCACCCAATGATGAGCAGCTCACTCACCGGCCAAAAGCTTATCTCTCTCTTGCTTTACTTTTTTAAACAATGCTGTTCGCTCAATAGGCCTATTTGGAAGTTGATAACTTGGTAACATAGAGACATTAGTATTTTATTTTCAGCAGGATCCATTTGCTTTACAACCTGTGTTTTCCAGCGACTGTATTATAAATATTTGTGAAAGGCCTGTTTTGGCTGCATGCTGTTAACTGACAGATTTGCCACACGTTAGGCATGCCTTGTGATTTGGCTACACACAATCCACAGCTAGGCTATTTTTTTAAAATAGCTATGGATCCTCTGTGGCGAAGTTCTAGGCTTACTCATGATGTAGTATTGGGAATTATTTAATTTCTTTCTAAACAGACTGCAGAGTGCTCCAGCACCTCCAGCACACTTCCCACAGCTATTATTCTATTAGGAGATAAATGATGAAGTGCAATGCTGGAGAGAAGAGAGTTGCCGGCTTATGTCTATAACAGCACAGAGAGGGAGAGAGATCATAGAAAGTGAATGTCATTTTATTTCTGTGAGAGATACAGGCGTAAATCCATTTATTTTAGATTTCCGAGTTTGTTTTTTGCATTTTTGGTTTTGTGTAAAATTAACAAGCTGGTAAAATAGTGCAGCCCACTCGGTCAGCGTCAACGGACTTCAGTGCAGTGCAGAGAGACAATTTCACGGTTGCACTACTGTTTTGAAGCTGAATGTAATGATTATCAGTTTTCTACATGTGTACTAATATTCAGACACATTCTGTTGTTTCTGTATTTATCGATAAATGTTAATATGGTGTGAACAGGAAATACAATTGGTTTTTGATTGAAGTAATACATTAAAGACAAGGTTATTCAGGAAAATAGTACATAGTGCTGCCTAAAACAAACTGTAACCTTGTACTAAATTGCTTTTGTAATTTATGCATTTACAGTACCAGTCAAAAGTTTGGACACACCTACTCATTCAAGTTTTTTTTTTAATTTTTACTATTTTCTACATTGTAGAATAATAGTGAAGACATTTACCCTATGAAATGACACATGGAATCATGTAGTAACCCAAAAAGTGTAAACAAATCAAATATATTTTAGATTCTTCAAAGTAGCCACCCTTTGCCTTGATGACAGCTTTGTAGAATCTTTGTAATCTACAATGTAGAAAATAGTAAAAATAAAGAAAATCCCTGGAAAGAGTAGGTGTCCTAAAACTTTTGACTGGTACTGTATGTGAATTTGGGAAAATCTGCTATAGGTTAAGTACCGGCACCTCAAATATATAGTGCTTGAGCTCATGTTCCTCTTATAGAATGTTAGCTCAACAGTATTGTGGAGCTCCTGCACCTAAATATAAACAGTACCGGCACCCAAAATGAGTACCGGCACCTATTTCAGTCCAAGTCAAGCACTGAATTAGATGATTTAACAAGAAGAAATATAATATATTTTTAGAGAATAAAGAAAGTGCCAGAACTGTCAAGACAATAACTTTTTGTGTCTGTTTCTCATTGTTACTACAGGACGACTATAATTAAATCTGAGGCCGGTAACATCAACAGTGAGGACAAACCCAGCCTGCCTCTCTCCTTCCACACTGAGTCCAAACCTACAGTCTGGGTGCTGATTGTGACAGTGGAGCCCACTTTGCACTGCAGGATCCAGAGATGGCATCAGTGAAGCTGGAAGACAGCAGTCAAACACTGGAGCTGAATGTCAACATTAAAGATGAAGAAGAGGAGGAGAAGATTGGGAAATCTGTTTCTCAAGGTAAGAGCAGATTCTATCTAACTAAGTTTGTGTTATTCATTCCAACTTACCACTGCATGAACATTTCCAGTAGAACTGTTTCATTTTTAACGGTTTGTATGAAAAGGTAGATGTTATTTCATGCTACTGAGACTTGCATGGTTTGACACCAGTATTGCCAGCATTTGTTTTATTCACTGGGCTATCTGGAGTGATCAGAGAGTAGACTAAAGAAGTGAAGTAGTGTCGTGGAAAATGTCATAGTTAGTCATGTTTTACTGCTTAAAGAATAGTCTCTTGTTATATGCTAGTGTTTTTTCGAATCTGATATAAACTTGTCTTTGTGTGACTTAGTCATAAGACTGGGCGTATAGCTAAGATCCGTTTAGGTGCGACATCAGCATGTGAGACATATCGTGGGTTTACTATCTGCAGGAAGTCAGGTGTGTGGAACCTTGCAGGAAGGAGCACATTTAGTGTGAACTGTGACAACACAGTTATACGGTTGAGCCCTCGTGCTATCAACCTCGGGCTGTCTTCATCTGCACAGACAAACCAATGGCCTTTTACACTATCAACCTCGGGCTGTCTTCATCTGCACAGACAAACCAATGGCCTTTTACACTATCAACCTCGGGCTGTCTTCATTTGCACAGACAAACCAATGGCCTTTTCCACTATCAACCTCGGGCTGTCTTCATCTGCACAGACAAACCAATGGCCTTTTCCACTATCAACCTCGGGCTGTCTTCATCTGCACAGACAAACCAATGGCCTTTTCCACTATCAACCTCGGGCTGTCTTCATCTGCACAGACAAACCAATGGCCTTTTCCACTATCAACCTCGGGCTGTCTTCATCTGCACAGACAAACCAATGGCCTTTTCCACTATCAACCTCGGGCTGTCTTCATCTGCACAGACAAACCAATGGCCTTTTCCACTATGTTCCTGTTTCCACATATCTGCTAAACTGCCACATAGACAAGAGGTTGGACTTTTTCTATAAAAGCAGAGACCGACTATATTTGTTAAGCTTTCAACTGGTTGATTTCTTCATTTTTGCGAAATTTATGAAATTGTTGTTTGAAATAATCTGCAGTCTCTCTTCCTATAGAATTCCTCTGACAGTAGACAAACTGCCAGTGTTTTAAAGTACTATGAAATGAGTCTGTGTAGTTACTAACCCTTGTGATAGTGAGTGGAGGATGATATGGCTCATCATTTTCATGACTTTTGACCCTTTTTAGCTTTCAACTCTTACCTGCTTTTAGAATAGTTTTAATCCCCATTTGTATTGTACAGCCTACTGATATGAATAGTGCCGTGCTCAACTGGTAGAGCACGGCACTTGTAACGCCAAGGTAGTGGGTTCGATCCCCGGGACCACCCATACACAAAAATGTATGCACGCATGACTGTAAGTCGCTTTGGATAAAAGCGTCTGCTAAATGGCATATTATTATTATTATGTCACCTGCTACAGCCAGAAGAGGACTGGTCACCCCTTTGAGCCTGGTTCCTCTTTAAGTTTCTTCCAAGGTTCCTGCTTTCTGGGAATTTTTCGTGGCCACTGTGCTTCTACATCTGCATTGCTTGTTCTTTTGGGTTTTAGACTGGGTTTCTTTAAAGCTGCTGATGTAAAAAGAGCTTCATAAAATACATTTGATTGACATGTATATCACACCAACTGACTGGTTCTTCTGATGTTGTTCACACAGGAGACCATGTTGAGACATTCTCTACATCCAGCGAGCAACAGCAGGAAGATCACAGAGCTAAGAGGTCTCACCACTGCCCACATTGTGAGGAGAGTTTCTCAATTCTATCAAAGCTAAAAGTACACCTAACAATACACTCAGGAGAGAATCTGTATTCATGCACTGACTGTGGGAAGAATTTCACAACATCAAAGGCTCTGACAGTTCATCACAGAGTGCACACGGGAGAAAAACCTTACTCCTGCTCTGACTGTGGGGCGAGTTTCTCTCGACTGGGCCGCTTAAAAACACATGAACGGGTGCACACAGGAGAGAAGCCTTACTCCTGCTCTGACTGTGGAAAATGCTTCACAACATCAACTAAACTAAAAGTTCATCGGAGAACACACACAGGAGAGAAGCCTTACTCCTGTTCTGACTGTGGAAAATGCTTCACAACATCAACTGAACTAAAAGTTCATCGCAGAACACACACACTGTGGAAAGAGTTTCTCTAAAATGGGCCAGTTAAAAAGACACCAACTTATACATAAAGGAGAGAAGCCTTACCACTGATCTAAAAACAACAGCTAAGCTGCAAGGTCATCAGAGAACACACACAGGAGAGAAGCCTTACTTCTGATCTTAATGTGGCAAGAGATTCTCCTGATTGGGCAACGTAAAAACACACCAACGGTTACACACTGGAGAGAAGACTTATCACTGCACTGACTGTGAGACGAGATTCTACAGATTGGGCCATTTAAAAAGACACCAAAGTATACATAAAGGAGAGAAGCTTCATCAGTTCTCAGACCAGCTAAGATTAGTCACGCCACTTAATTCTCATCTCATAAAAAAAAGTGGTAACCGTTAATTGGATCAAATAAAGAAGGCGTAGAACACTTGTAATCCTATTTTTCTCACTGTGAGAGAACTGTGCAGAGGAAAGAGCGCGTTATAGAATGTTAGCCTCTCTTTACTTTACTGATCAGTGTTGCACCTTGTCAGTTTTGCTGTGTTTAGATAGCTTCTACTGTAAAGATATTGAGATGACCTTGGATGGGAGGACTAGGGTTTGGATTTGCCCTTAGGGTTGAATATCCTATTTGAGGCGTCTCACAATGGAGTCTGATGGTTGACTGGGTTGTACTGCTTCCCTCTGCAGTTTTCTGTGGGAATGAGCTAGTAGACACAACATACACTGAGTGGACAAAACATTAAGGACACCTGCTCTTTCCATGACATAGACTGACCAGGTGAACCCAGGTGAAAGCTATGATCCTTAATGATGTAGTTGTGGTGTATTTATTATGGATCCCCATTAGCTTTCAGCAGAAAACAAGAAACTGCAGTTGCAGTGGGCTGAGGAATGAAAACACTAGACACCGGAAAAATAGAAAAACAGCCTGGTCTGATGAATCCCGTTTCCTGCTGTTTCATGCTGATGGGAATATAGAATGTCACTGGAAATTATATTTTCTCCATATTTTTTTAGTACAAAACATAGAAACGCGCAATTTTCACATATGTTGATGTTGGGGTGGTGCTGGAGATGATGAACATGGAGTTGAAACATTTAGAAATGTCCCTTTAAGGCTAAAACAAAAGGAGGGGGGTTGGTCGGAAATTGGACCAACTGACTTGTTGGAGAAGTGGCATCCTGTGACGATGCCACATTGAAAGTCACTGAGCTCTTCAGTGAGGTCATTCTACTGCCAGTGTTTGTCTATGGAGATTGCATGGCGGTGTGCTCCATTTTATACACCTGTCAGCAACGTGTGTGGCTGAGATGGCCGAATCCACTATTTTAAAGTGGTGTCCACATACTTTTGTATATGTAGTGTACTTTGCATGTTAGCTTAACATGATACTACTTAGCATGTAAATTAATGTTAAAAACAACAAATTGGAATTTGTAAAATATCATACATATCACAAATTCGTAACATATTGAACGAATTGTAATTCGTAACATACTATACATCCTAGAAATCGTATTACATTCATAGGCCAATGTAATGTAACATAACATACTGTATCATACTATATTGAGTGGTATGTTTTTTTGTAACATATAGTAAATTTTTCTCTGACACCAAGTTGTCCCTCTGCAGTATTCTGTGGGAATGAGCTCGTAGACACATGCATCAGATAGAGATGGTATGATGATCAGTTTTCACCATTACTTTGGGTGGATTAGTTTTTACTACATCACTTTTGTTTAATGATACACAGGCTATGAAACGACTACATGTGTTTATTAAATTGTCTTTTAAAACTACATTCATTCTTTTTGTCATTGATAAATATATTTGGATAACTGTAATGAACGTAATTGATCTTGTAATGAAAAATAAACATTCTACATTAATTTGTGCTGGTCAACCTTTGTTTTTTGGTTTATCTATACAGAAAATACAATGTTTTTGTTTAATTCATGGCATTCAAAATAATTTACATGTCTATTATCTAGTCAAAACATGTCACTACACCTTTACACATCACCATTGGGACAAGCCAATTTGCTGGCCACCATTATTTGCTACAATGCATACAAATAGATGTTTTGCAGTATAAAGGACTTACATATGTTTCTTATTAAATAACAGTGAAATAAAATGGGGGGAAAAGTAGTGTCATTTTAAAGTGTTTTATACGGTACCAAAGTCCAGGGACAGCATTACCACAACAAATCAACAATGACCCACTTACTATTGGGGAGTGGAACCAGAGAGGAAGATTGTGTTACCTTTCTCACACCACAATAGTATTCATCTCAACAGACCCTTTCCATCCCCCATTGTTGGAGCTCAATATATGCACAGGACTATATTGAGGGTCAGACTGTTCAAATGTCCAGTTGATAATGTAAATAGTCTTGTTACGATGTAGTTACACATGTAATTACATTGTAATAAGGACCCCATAAAAGGAAGCGTTACCGTAAATAGTTTTGTAGAGCTCTGGTATTGATGGGCCATTTGAGGGTGAGTCATTGACATTTATGAACAGAAAGAGCTGTGAACTCACCTGTGATGGCCCACGTCTATCACAACCTTTCCTATTGTGTTAGTAGAACTACAGCATTTTAGGCAGCCATTGTTCCAAATGTGTTCATGCATACAGTACAATGGGAGGGGTTGTGGCATGTAGGGGGGAGGACCAGGAAGTTGATCTCAGTACTATTTAGTACTGGGATCCTATTCAGAGTTACCAGATTGACAGTGAGGACAAACCCAGCCTGCCTCCCTCCACACTGATTGTGACCCAGTTTGCACTGCAGGATCTAGAGATGGCATCAGTGAAGCTGGAAGACTGCAGTCAAACACTGGAGCTGAATGTCAACATTAATGATGAAGAAGAGGAGGAGAAGATTGGGAAATCTGTTTCTCATGGTAAGAGCAGGTTATATCTATCTATAAATTATCTTGATAAATTACCCAGTCTATTGCTAGGTTGAATTTTGTAATTCTGACATCCAATTCCAATACTCTTCAATACTTTTGTGGAATGTGGAATTGGAATTTGAGTTATTTTGTGAATTGAAATGGGATTGACCCTGACATTTGCTAACCCTTGTGATAGTGATTGGGGGATGATATTGCTAATCATTTTCAAAGGGAAGTTGGTTTTGAAGTTTCTGTCCTATATTAAGAAAGATAAGTAAATATATATATATATTTACCTGTATTTAACACCTTTTTTGGGCACTCAGTACTTCAATATTTACTTCCACAAATGTTTTAAACTGGTACCTGCTACCTTCAGACACTTGTAGGCGTCCTAGAGCGAAGCAACAGACATTAACTTGTTGGTGAGTCTCACCTTTAGATGTGTAGGCCAAACTTTTCGGACGCTACAGACAGAAGTCTCCTGGTCTGACAAACAACACTGTCGTTTTTCCACCGCAGATGAGGAAGGCCGACATCAGCGGATGTGGTTGATTGAGACGCAGCCCATGCAATAAATACATCTCTAGCTTAAACAGACAGATTTTGATGGGGATTGTTATTATGATGCTAATTTGATTTCCACAGGGGTGCTCTAGGGTTTCTTAAAGCACATCAACGTATACATAAAGAAGAGATGCCGGTAACACTTCCTTTTATGGGGTCCTTATTACAGTGTAATTACATGTGTAACTACACTGTAAACAAGTATTGTAGTTAACTGTAACGACACATAGTTACAATGTAATAACATGTACCAGGTAGTAATTGTGGTCTGTAATTACAGAAGTGTACCAATGAATGCTTGTTACCATGCTGGTTACAAATGGGCAGGTTTCCACTAAATTCACCATCTTCTTTTTTTGCTTCTCAGCTGCATCCAATTTATTAACAACTGTGACAAAGGTTGGGATCCCTTGTGGATGCTCTGGGTGTCTGAGATATTATAGCCTATGCTCAATAGGCTCTAATTAATATTTGCCAGCAATATACTCCCCTGCATCACACTGCTAGCTAGCCTCTGAAGCTAAGCAGGGTTGGTCCTGGTCGGTCCCTGGATGGGAGACCAGATGCTGCTGGAAGTGGTGTTGAAGGGCCAGCAGGAGGCACTCTTTCCTATGGTAAAAAAAACACCCCAATGCCCCAGGGCATTGATTGGGGACATTGCCCTGTGTGCCGTCTTTCAGATGGGACGTTAAACGGGTGCCCTGACTGTCTGCGGTCACTAAAGATCCCATGCCATTTATCATAAGAGTAGGGGTGTTAACCCCAATTCTCAATCTGGCCCTCATACCATCATGGCCACCTAATCATCCCTAGCTTCCAATCGGCTCATTCATCCCCCATCCTCTCCGCTGTAACTATTTCCCAGGTTGTTGCTGGAAATTAGAATGTGTTCTCAGTCAACTTACCTGGTAAAATAAAAAATTGAATTACTTAAACATTAATGTGCACTGTTCAAAATATATCTCCAGTCAATGTTGTTGCTATCACTTGCCTCCAAAATAAAGCGTCCCATCTGGGTTAACTTGGTTGAGCTTAGGAAAACCGATCTAACACAAATGTCTATGTATGAGGATGACTCAACACTATACATGTCAGCTACTACAGCGACTGAAATGACTGCAACACTTAACAAAGAGTTGCAGTTAGTTTCAGAGTGGGTGGAAAGGAATAAGTTAGTCCTAAATATTTCTAAAACTAGAAGCATTGTATTTGGGACAAATCATTCACTAAACCTCAACCAAATCTTGTAATAAATCATGTGGAAATTGAGCAAGTTGAGGTGACTAAACTGCTTGGAGTAACCCTGGATTGTAAACTGTCATGGTCAAAGCATATTGATACAACAGTAGCTAAGATGGGGAGACGTATGTCCATAATAAAGCGCTGCTCTACCTTCTTAACAGGACTATCAACAAGGCAGGTCCTACAGGCCCTAGCTAATATTAATAATATGCATGTCGATCTCTCCTGGCTCAAAGTGAAGGAGAGATTGACTTCATCACTACTTGTGTTTATGAGAGGTATTGATATGTTGGGTGCACCGAGCTGTCTGTTTGAGCTACTGGCGCACAGCTCGGTCACCCATGCATACCCCATAAGACATGCCACCAGAGGTCTCTTCACAGTCCCCAAGTCCAGAACAGAGTATGAGAGGTGCACAGTACTACATAGCGCCATGACTACATGGAACTCTATTCCACATCAAGTAACTGATGCAAGTAGTAAAATTAGATTTAAAAAACAGATTTAAAAAACACCTTATCGAACAGCGGGGACTGTGAAGCAACACAAATATAGGCGCAGACACATGCACACACACACACACACACAATAACATACGCACTATACACACACGTACACATGGATTTTTCTACTGTAGATATGTGGTGGAGTAGGGGCCTGAGGGCACACAGTGTGTTGTGAAATCTGTGAATGTATTGTAATGTTTTTTAAATTGTATGAACTGCCTTAATTTTGGTGGACCCCAGGAAGAGTATCCATAATAAATACAAATCCCAGATGAAGAATAAGACACTATTTCAAAGCATAGTACATGTAATGTTAGCCAAGTACAATGTAATTATTAGTTGTTACACAGGAGTTAGCTAGTTAAAATGAAGTGTATCTTTAGGAGTACTTGTAATTAATGTGTACAGTACATTACCCATCCTGACAACCTGCCCCTCAATTTAAAGCTTGTGGAAGTGACATCCAAGTGGGAGAATTAATACACT